>NW_020172982.1:2168297-2197472 GCF_003031525.2 Neophocaena asiaeorientalis asiaeorientalis | reverse complement strand
CCCGGTACCGAAAAAAAAAAAAAAAAAAAAAAAATATATATATATATATATATATATGACTCAAATGAACTTATCTACGAAACAGAAACAGACTCATAGACAGAGAACAGACTTGTGGTTGCTAAGGGGGAAGGGGGGGAGAGAGGGATGGATTGGGAGTTTGGGGTTAGCAGATGCAAACTATTATATATAGAATAGATACAAAACAAGGTCCTACTGTATAGCACAGGGATCTATATCCAATATCCTGTGATAAACCATAGTGAAAAAGAATATGAAAAAGAATGTATATATGCATGTATAATTGAATCACTTTGCTGTACAGCAGAAATTAACAAATTTGTAAATCAACTACATTACAATTTTTAAAAGATGAGGAAAGTAGATTGAAAAATCTTATCCTGTAAGTAGTGAAGAAATATTTTATAGGCTTTTTGGGAGGTGAGGGGAATGTTCAGATAGGGGATGGGAAACTGAGGTAAAAAAATGGAGTAAAAATTTTTACAGTAAAAGAAAAAAAAGAAAGAAAGAAAACCTAGAGGATTTGTTGAACCATAGATTCCTGGGTTCTACTCTGATTCAATCTGTCTGGGTTGGGGACCAAGAATCTGCATTTCTAACACATTGTAAGTAATGCCGATATCGATGGTCCAGGGACCAAACTTTGAGAACCACTACTTTTAAGCTAATTTATGTCAATCTCCAGCTCCTGCTGCTTCAATCACAGTCTGCATGCTTTTCACTCAGACTGAAATCCCATTGACTGTGTTTCCTGAGATGCTACAGCAAATCTCATTACTCTTTGTTGGTTAATTCTGCTCTTAAGATCTGGAGTTAAAACTGCAAGAAACCTAACAAGCTCTCCTACTTTGCCTCTTGCGGGATCCCTGGAGTTCTGTTGTTCCCACTGTGCCAGATGCTACGTTTGGATGTGAAATTTCAAGAGTTTCTGCTCATAGACGTAGCTGTTTATGAAAACTGCAGACACGAACTAATCCCTTTCTCTCTTTCACGGTCCCTCTCCCCAGTCCTCATAATACCTTCCAGTAGAACACACTTAACACAAGCACAAAAAGCAAAAATAACCTCCAGTATATACCTACACTTTGCAAACTCCTTGACGATATAATAGATTCAGCTGTAACTAAATTGTTTTCTTTCCCAGAAGGAAGATGGTATAATGGGCTCTTCCCCAAATGGAAATACATCTATCTGAGTAGTTTGGAGACCCAGGAATTTGGATCATGGGAGTAAATGGCTTCTCAGAGGCTTGTTTAAGACTTTTAATTCTAGTTTAGCAAATCAAGAATGAAAGGCTTTGTGCTTTCTCCTCCTGTTCTTGTTCCATTCCTCCTCAACCAGAGGATGTTCACCAAGACATTTTTTTATATATATAAGCACTTATAAAAAGACTTTTAAAGAGTAGTTTTAGGTTCACAGCAGAATTGAGGGGGACAGTGCATAGGTTTCCTATATACCCCCTGCTCCCCACAAAAGCACAACCTCCCTCACTATCAACATCCCTACCAGATGGGACATTCGTTACAAGTGATGAACCTAAGTCGGTAAGTCATAATCACTCAGAATTCATGGTTTACATCAGGGTTCACTCTTGGTGTTGTCCATTCTGTGGGTTTGGACAAATGTATAATGTCACATATCCACCATTACAGTATCATAGAGAGTAGTTTCACTGCCCTAAAAATCCTCCGTGCTCTGTCTGTTCACCCCTCCCTCCCTCCCCTCAACCCCTGACACCCACTGATCTTTTTACCATCCCCAAAGTTTTGCCTTTCAGGAAGCCATTTTTGAAACTAGTCCTGGGAGAACTAGGATAAAGAAAGATTAATAAATACAAGCTTAGTCATCAAGACAGAAATGTCAGCTAAAAACACATGTTGGTGATATAAAGAGAAATTATACAGCAGGAGAAATACAAAAGGGTAAACTTCTGAGGCACCAACTATTGCCTTGACTGCTGGGAGTTTTATTTCTGATCTGGATGTTTCCTCATTTTATGAGACAGTCTTCTGTTATGTCTAATCAGCACATGTTAGGAAATTAAGGAACATTTTTAAAGTGAGAGCAGAGGTACCAAACTCTGTTCTTTCATGTGGCTATTTTTATCTCTAGGCTAAACCACTTCTAGACTAGGAAAAAATTCCTTAGCTTTCCACTGTAAACAAGAGATTAGATCTAAACTCAGAGCAGAGTATTGAATAAATAAAGATGAGAGTTCACTATTAGTTCTCTTTACATACAGATTATTCACAGTATGGTTACTTGCATACTTTTAAATCCATCTAGATTGGCTTTAAATAGTCTACTTAGTGGCAGAAACAATTGATATATGTTCAAAAGCAAATTAATTTTAAGGTTAGCCTGAACAAAATATTTTGAGATGGTAAACCAAATTGTTCCCCTCACACACACGCTACAAAAATTTCAAATACATACGTAAGTCAGTTTTTTCCAAACTCCACTATCTCCTCTGCACAGAAAATCAAAAGTTGACTTATTTGTCTAAGAATATTATTCATATTCTCCAGCCTCAAAAAAGGGTAAAAATTGAGGTTAATGACATGCCTACGAAATAGCAATGATGTATATGATTTCACACCATATTTATGTACTCCATATCAAGAAGCTACAAATCATTATCTCTCTCCTTCTTTCCCATTTTCATGTATTTCTTACATCATCTACATTCACCAGGTCCTGCAGTCATTTCTTTTTCCATTTTATACTTTCTTCACCTTTAAATGATACATACTTTAAAACACCAAGAGGAAGGTTTGAGTTGACATTCATAGCAACTAATTTTAATTCCTCACTGGGAATAAAGTGCTGTCATTCAAAAAGTACTCTACACTCTGACCCCTAAGATAAGACGGCCTTTAAAAGAAGAATTCTGAATGGATAGTACATATAACACAGAAGTAATTTGGTGCCAGAACTTGAAAAGATAAGATGTCTGTTTCTAGTATTTTCTTGATAATAGAGCAGGTCTCTATTACTCATTTGCTAAATTTTCTAGAAATTGATAAATTAATTATAAAGAGGAAGTTATTCTAGCACCCCCCCTTCATCTAATCAGCTTTTCCATTTCAGAGCTTCTATTAGTAATGAGCCATAATTGTTAATGTGTGCTCACCATTTGCTGAACACCAGTAAGCACTTTACACCTATAATCTTAGCACTTTATATTAGCTCATTTAATTACCAAAATGAATTCATAGCAACAATCACTTTACAACTGCAAAAGCTGAGTTTTGAAAAAATATTAAGAATTGTCCTGGTTCACACAGCTGGTGAGGGCAGTGCTAGATTCCAAACTCTGAAGATTCAAAGCTCATGCATTAAACTCCATTCACTGCAGCTTACCTTGAAAACTGTATCCCAATGAAAGAGCTCAAAAAGAATGAGATGGTAGAAGTTTTTCAAAGTCTAATGAGATCCAAATGTCAACTAAAGCTTCCCATGAGAACTATTCATTACAACTAGCTTACAAATAGGTTAAAGAGGAAATTAGCTAAAGTAGATTTTAATCACTTAAGTGGCTTTTTTCCCCTTCAACAGGTGATTTGTTTCACCAAAGCAAATTCTGCCAAGAGAGTTAGATAAATAAGCAACGTGTAATTGAACGGTTCTTATCTAGTCTTCCTTGGAAGTTAGCGGAATTAGATTCATGGTTTCTGTCCCTTTAGCTGTAAAAAGAAAGCTAATATTTCAACTAATACCTTATAGCAAAGAAAAGGAACTAACAGTGACATTTTTCTTTTCTTCTATCTTTACCATGTTTAGCTATTTGCAACTGAACCAGTAGTACCAAAATCATGTAGCCTGCTCAAAACCATGAACCTTGACTCCAAAAGTTATTTAATTATTTTAAAAAATCAATGTGACATAGTTCCTTGGGTATTTATATACTACTCATTTCTTTACCCATGACACCCAGAGATTTCATCAACCCAACGTTTGTTCAACAGTTACCAATGAAACAACTTTCTTCTTAGAGAAAATCAGATTATGGGTTTCATTTAAACTTAGAAGAAAGAAAAGGGTTAAATAAAGAATTGGGTGAGGCACAAAATTTCCAGTGAGCTTAATTTAGAAAAACCCTGGAGTTTTGGCAAAGATGGCAGAGTAGGAAGATCCAGAGCTCACTTCCTCCTATGGACACACCAAAATTACAACTATTTACAGAGCAATTGTGTACTGGAATGACCTGAAGACTAGCAGAAAAGATTTTCCACACTTGAAGATATAAAGAACAACAACAAGACGGGTAGGAGGAGTAGAGACATGGTATAGTCAAAATCCACACCTCAGGGTAGGTGACCCACAAACAGGAGGGTATTCACAACTTCAGAGGTTCTCCCCAAGGAGCAAGGGGTCAGAGCCCCACATTGGGCTCCCCAGCCCAGGACATTGCACTGGGAAGATGAGCCCCCAGAATATCTTGCTTTGAAGGCCAGCAGGCTTTGTGTATGGGAGAGCTGGAGGGCTGTAGGAAACAGACTCCACTCTAAAAGGGTACCTGCAAAATCTCACACATTCCATGTCCCAGCACAGAGGTAATAATTTGAAAAAAGCCTGAGTCAGACCAATTTGCTGAATTTGGAGACCCACCCAGAGATACAGGGGGCAACTGGAGCTCACCCTGGGGACATTAACACATCAACACAGGTGGCAGCTATGTTGGGGAGCTCATTCCACCATACAGACTCTGGTGCTGACAAGCACCATTTTGGAGTCCTCCTTCTGGCTTACTAATGCTGGAGGCTTACCCGCTCACCAGCAGGCGGGCACCAGTCCTGGGACACCCTGGGCCATAAAGCCAGCATTGTGAGGACCCAGCCCCACTCACCAGCGGGTTGGCACCAGCCCTGCCCTCCCCCAGGCCCCATAGCCACCTGCACCAGGACTTAGCCTTCCCCACCAGTAGGACAGCACCAAGCTCACCCTCCCCCCACCAACAAGCCCCACTGCCAGCTACTCTGGAACCTAGCCCAGCTCAGCACCAGACTGGCATCAGGCATGGGACCCATAGCCAACTGCTCCAGGACCTGGCCCCAACCACAAGCAGGCCAGCAGCCATCGCATGAGGCAGGACCTGGCAGCCAACTGGACCATAGGCCAGCCCTGCCTACCTACACTCACAGTTAGTTGGCCCCACCAAAACAAGAGGGTTCATGCAACCTACATCGGGCACCCCTAGAGCATATAGCTTCAGGTGACTATAAGGGAGTATGCTGGCGGGCCCCAGAGGATGTCTCCTACAAAAGGCAAAAGGCCACTTCTCCAAGATTGGAAAATGTAACTGACCTACCTAATGCATAGAAATAAGCACAGAGAATCAGGCAAAATGAGGAGACAGAGGAATATGTTCCAAACAAAGGGACAAGACCAAAACCTCAGAAAAAGAACTAAACAAAGTGGAGATAAGCAATCTTCCCAATAAAAAGTTCAAGGTAATTGTCATAAAGATGCTCCACGAACTTGGGAGAAGAATGGATGAACACTGTGAGAATTACAACAAAGAGTCAGAAACTATAAAGAAGACCTAAACAGAGCTGAAAAATACAATAATTGAAATTAAAAATACACTAGAAGAAATCAATAGTAGATTAGATGATACAGAGGAACAGAGCAGTGAACTGGAAGACAGAGTAGTAGAAATCACCCAAACTAAAGAGAAAAGAGCAAAAAGAATTTTAAAAAATTAAGACAGTTTAACACAACACTATAAATCAACTATACATACATACATACACACACACATACATACATACATACATACATAAATACATAAAAATGAGGACAGTTTAAGAGACCTCTGGGGCAACATCAAACCTACTAACATTTGCATTATAAGGGTCACATAAAGAGAAGAGAAAGAAAGAGACAGAGAACTTATTTGAAGACATAATAGTTGAAAACTTCCCTAATCTGGAAAAGGGAACAGACATCCAGGTCCAGGAAGCACAGAAAGTCCCAAACAAAATGAATCCAAATAGGGTGACACCAAGATACATTATAATTAAAATGACAAAAAAATAAGTAAAAAGAGAGAATCAAAGCAGCAAAAGAAAAGCAGCTAGTTACATACAAGGGAACTCCTATAAGACAATCAGCTGACTTTTCAGCAGAAACATTGCAGGCCATAAGGGAGTATCACAGTGTATTCAAAATGACAATATGAAAAAACCTACACCAAGAATGCTCTACCAGCAATATTATCATTCATATTTGAAGGACAGATAAAGAGTTTTACAGACAAGCAAAAGCTAAAAGAGCTTAGAACCACAAAACTGGCTTTGTAAGAAATGTTAAAGGGACTTCTCTAAGCAGCAAAAAATAAAAAAAGAAAGAAAAAAGACCACGACTAGAAATAGGAAAATTACAAAAAGAAAACTCTCAAAGGCAAAAATACAGCAAGGTAGTATATCAACCACTTATAAAACTAATAGAATGATTAAAAGACAAAGGTAGCAAAATCATATATAAACACAATAACTAGTTAAGGGATAACACATATATAAAGATGTAAAATATTATGTCAAAAACATTAAATGTGAGGGGAGGAATAAAAATGCAGGGTTTTTAGAATGCATTCGACCTTAAGACATCATCAACTTAAAATAATTATGTATATACATATATAGGTTGTTGTATATGAAGCCACACCCTAACCACAAACCTAAAACCTATAGATACACAAAAAAGAGAAAGGGATCCAAACATAACACTAAAGACAGTCATCAAATCACAAGGGAAGACAGCAAAAGAGGAAACAAGAATTAACAGCAACAGCAAAAAAAAAAAAAAAAAATGGAAACCATTAACAAAATGGCAATAAGTACCTATAAATAATCACTTTAAATGGAAATGAACTAAATGCTCCAATCAAAAGACAAAGATTGGTTGAATGGATTAAAAAACAAGACTCACATATATGCTGTCTATAGAAGAGAAGCAGGGCTTCTCTTTTATAGGGGGGGAGTAAATAATGCCAGAAAGAACTGACTGTGGGAAAGTGGGATGAGTGGGTACCCTGATTGGACAGTTGAGAAGTTGCTCCATGTTCTAATGCTCAAGGATGGGCCAAAGTTCAGGAGCCTGGAGGAAGGAAAGAACCCTTGACTAAAGTTTGGTCAAGTCAAGTTAATGGATATTTTTTTGGTTTAGTCAGTGAGGACAAATTTTTCAACTAATTTATTTACAAGATAAAGGATGAGAATTAGCAGGGTCTGTGTCTAGGTAAATAAGGAGTTCATCTTTGAGTCTCATCTAAGCCATATGGGGAAGGGTAAGCCATTTCCCATAACACAAAAGAATAAAGGGATTTCTTAGCCTTGCTATTTTCTAGGAGCTCAGGGCTCAGGTTAAGTTCAACATTGTTAATCTGTCCTTTTATTCAAGACAAATGAATATCATTCATCACTGAACAACACAGAGGGGACAAGGAGCTAATCAGGATCTATGCAACAGCTTCCTGAGGACTCTTGCTCACATTGTTCCTGCAAAAACAGTTCAACCAGCTATTGAGGAGTGGTGACAAAGATCAGTTGTTATAGGGTTCTATAGAGTAAGATCTTAAGAGAGATGCCTAGAAAGAAAAATAAATACTAGTATAAAATTCTGTATTGTAGAAAGGAGTTGAACCCTGAGGGTATCTATCCCAGTGGATTCTAAGATGTTGATGGATAGAAATATTTCAATTTTCCAGAGCTGCTCACTGAGTTTCTTGAAGCTACAATTTCAATGCTCTTGATAATGGTGACACAGTCTGGGTCATTTCACATATAAGGGTGTTCATTTGTCCAGAGCTCCTTAGTGGCCCAGACCATGGCTTGTCCATGGAGAAATCAAAACCATGCATGGTTCACTGCAGTGAGAAGTCCTTCAAGGTATATATCAAGTCATCAGACTTTAGCTCACAGATATTCTTCAAATCCTGAGAAAGGCCAGCTACATGGCTGATGAGAATCTGAGTGGTCAGGTTTTAGGTCTTGATGATACCAGGTCAGAAGGGGGAGAGAAAAAATTGGAAACGTTACCAAACTCAAGTTTGGCTGCTGGCCACTCAAAAGCCAATAATCGAGAGGCAAGTGTTAGTAGAAAGGAAAGATGCTGTATTCAGAAAAGCCAACAATCTGGGGAGAAGGTGGACTTGTATCCAGAGACCAACTCTGAAGATTCTGCTGAGACATGACAATTTTTAAAGGGAAACAATCTCAGTTAATCATGAAGGTGAAAGGTCAGATTTTTCAACATTTTTCCATTGCGTGCAGATTGCTGACTTCTCTTGATCTCCCTTTGGATGCTATCTTGTCCACGTGGAGAGTGTCATTCTTTAACTACTTAATTCTTTATTTTTACTCCTTTTAATCCAGGAAAGGAATCAATAGGTTAGGCAAGGCATTGTGTACATTCAGTAAAGTGAAAATCAGGAGTTAGGTTAAATGTTGCCTAGTGATCTCATTTTTATGATTAAGGTTTAAGGGGAACAGAAATAGACAAAACAGGAAAGGGGCAAAAGAGCTTTTTACAAATCCCCACTTGTTGACATCATTCCATTTCTATGGGATTAGGGGTGAAGGTCCATCTTCCGTAACTTCTTCATGCTGACATACGGTGCCATATTCTTAGAGTAGAAGATGTCAACATGGGTCTGTAGCATCTCTTTGCTGACAATTTTAGTTGCTCGCTAACATGTGGACAGAGCAAGCTACAACTCACAGGCTCAGCGACCATGGCTCACAGGCCCAGCCGCTCCACGGCACATGGGATCTTCCCGGACCGGGACACGAACCCGTGTCCCCTGCAACAGCAGGTGGACTCTCAACCACTGCACCACCAGGGAAGCACGTTAATCCCATTCTTGCATCAAACACTGAGTCTGTGACTCTACTGTCCTAATCATTAACTGCTCAAGCCTGCTCCTTTGTGACTCTGGGAGGCCTGGGAGACTTCAGCTTTTCTACAAACAAGAGACAGGGGACATAGAGGGGCCTTTGTACTTGGAGGAGTCCCACAGGGTTCTGCTCTGTTCCAGAAATATTCATTTGAAAGGTTGAAGCCAGATATTGATGTAAACTAGAAGAACTGAAAATTAAGTAAGTGTTGAAAATTTATGCAAGGTGATGAGACAGTCCAATTTACAGGCAGGTAACAGTGAGAGAAAAAGTTAATTAAATCTCTGCCAGTCAAGTCAGAGTTTGCATAGGTCAGTTACCTGCAATTTACAAATAAGTTCAAAATAGCTCAAAGACAAGGAACAGTTACAATCTGATAACCCACAAGGGTGTGCTATAGTTTTCTATTGAAACACAAAATCTCTCTCTACTGTCAAAGAGGGTTGATAACAGTATAGACTTCATAGTGTGGCCTTTGGAGAACTAAACAGCCCAAAACAAAAAGCATACCAGACTCACGCTAGGTACAATAATGCTGAACAGATGTGAATTATTACTGTTTTATTATTATTTTTGCTACAGTAGCCAAAATATCTTTCTTACACCTGGCTTGGGTTTTCTTTTTTTTTTTCTTACTTTTTTTTAAATATAAAGATCATCTTTGCCCATTTCCCACTATTCAAGATAAACTCTATTAGTTATTTCTTTTATCACTGCACTTAAATGGATAAAAATATGCAAACCCAAATGCCTAATAATTAGAGAATAAAAACCAGATGGTTTATCCACCACCAATGGTGCCATAAATGGTAGCCAAGAGAGCCTAAAATTGGTTCTAATGATGTAAAAATACATCATAATACATTAGCTTTAAAAAAACATAAAATTGCATAGCCAAATAAATAGGATGGATAGATGATAGATAGATAGATAGATAGTAGATAGATAAGATAGATATGTATGAAAAATAGCAGAAAGAATACTTGTTATATCTTTGGACATTCTGCATCCTCTCTCTCTTAATAATATTTTCTGAGCATCTCCCTGTTTCCACAAATAGTCCTCTAGAATATATACTCTTAAAGTTATAGCATTAAGACATATTTCCTCTGTGTAATTTTTCTGTTAACCTCTGACTCACTCATTGAGAATTACGTGGTAGTAGATGGAACATTAAATTGGCAAGCTCATACAGCAAAGACCCAAATAAATCTTCATTTGAGACAAAGATACATCCAAACCACAAATGCCATGATCAACAGAGGACAAGATGAGGGAAATAATAAAGAGAAAATTGGCTCCCAGAAATATGAGGGAAACATATATATCACAGTCTGGGGTTTGGAATGAGCCAATCTGAAGTTATTGAGGTTCTCCCACCCCAAAGGTGAACTAGAAAATCAGAGTGGTCCTTCTTCCATTCCTACTCTTTAAGCATTAACACTACTGTCTAGTTTGCTAATACCCATATTTCTTCATGTCTCTTTGGTTTTGTATAAGCTGTTCTTCTCTCTGGAACACCCTCCCCTACTCATCCATCTGGCAAATTCCTCTTCACCAAGTATCAATTGCAAGCCACCTTCTGCATGAAGCTTTCCCTGATTCCCCCAGGGAGAGTTAGGGTTTCTTGTCCTGATGTGCCTCTTTGTCTTTGTAGGGACCTTTATTATAGCCATCCTTGTAGCGATTGTAACATAACCCTTTGCAAGTTGGTCGTCCATAGTATACAGTGAATTCCTTGAAGACAAGGTTTTCACCTCTTCATTCCCAGCACTTATTATAGTAGGTGCTGAATAATTATTTCATGAATAAATAAATGGACAAATGAATGAAAATTTGTGATGGAAGAAAGTGAAATTTAATTGATTATTTAGAGTCAAAGATATAAAGTTTGGGGTGATAGTAATTTGCACTGCCTAATTCCTAAGAATTATTAATATTCCCATTTTACACATAAATTGAGACCTAGAATGATTAGGTAACTTACTCAAAAAATAAATTTCAGAAAAGAAATACAAATGGCTCTTGATTATATGAAAAGATAAATGTAAATTAAACTATTTTTCACCTATCAGACTGTCCAAAAAAGGTATTATAATAGACTCTCCTGGCATGGTGTAAAAGGCATTTTCATATATTACTAGTAGAAGTATAAGTTGGAACCACCACCAATTTGTCATTGCATATCAAAATTACATATTTATATAATATTCAACTCAGAAAATCTACTTTTAGAAATCCATCTTACAGAAATACCTATACCTATATGAAATGGCATATGAACAAGAATACCCATTGCTGTATAGTTTGTATAGCAAGAGGTTAAAAGAATCCCTTTTGTCTGTCCACAGGCTAAATATATTATGGTACATCTAAAACAGTGGTTCTTAAAGTGTGGTCCCCAGACAACAGCATCAGTATCAACTGGAAACTTATCAGAAATGCAAATTCTCAGGCCCCACCCCAGACCTCTTGAATCAGAGATTTGGGGGTAGAGTTAATGTGTTCATCTGTAGTTTTATATTGTGATGAATATAAAATTTTGAAAAATACTGATCTCAGCCATGGAGTACCACACTGCTGGGGAAAATAGGAGGGCGCTCTCTATACCCCGCTAAAGCAAGACCTCCAAGATCCTCTGCTAGGTGATGGAAGCAAGCTGCAGAAGAGTGTCTGTAACATGTTACCTATTGTGTTAAAGGGAGGAGGAAAGAAATCATATTTTAATTGGCTTTCATATAAATTTTTTAAAACTCTGAAAATCTGGATATGTAAGAAATTAAGAAGACTAATTACCTATGGCTGAGGGGTCTTGGCAGATGAGGGGAGAAAGGAGTAGGAGGGAGAATTGTAACTATGAACTTTTTTACGTTTTGTGGTGTTTTTTAACCATGTGAATGTATTAACTCTAAGATAGAGAGAGAGAGTTTTTTCTAAGAATGCATATCTCCCAAGTAATAACTAGAAAGGCTAATTGCTTCCTACTCCATCTTTCTTTCTCATCAAGACCCTGAAAAATTGTGACGTTTCACTTTTTTTTCTTGAGTTGCTGATGACCTATAATAAAATCTGGTAGATAACACACAAAAAGACATACATACACTCCCATGGGTGCACACACACACACACACACACACACACACACACGTGTAAAGAAGGACTGGCTGGTTTTATTGCTTTATTATCAAGACAATTAATTTTCTAATTGCTATTTCTAAGTTTAAAGACATTTCCTGCCCATGTCCTGCCATGGAGTTTGCCCAATTGCAGGAATGTGTCTCTATCCACAAACTGCCTGCCTAAATGAGGGCAATCATTTAGACAGATCTAAACTTAAGGGTCACTAACAATGCAAATATCAGGTCACATTGATCAATGATAAGTAAATTAGATAAAACAGTGCACCTACTATATGGTTTGTAATCCTAGAATCGAAGCAAAGTCCAAAACAGCTTAAATAGCTTCAAATGTACACTACCTGCTAAGAACAAGAAATGTCTTATGGTGTTGTAATAGCTGTCTGTGGGATTATATTGTTGTTGTTAATTTGATGTGTGACCCTCAATAATTACTAAGAGATTCAGTTGTCCTTCCTACTTTGCCCATCTATCTCACTGAAATGTGATAGCAATTAAGGATTTTTTTTAAATTGAGTAATATTTTTAGGTCTTCAATTCCAGACATTATGCAAAAAGCAAATAACCTTGTCATAAATGTCTTACTATTTTGTTCTCTTTTCAATGTAGTGACATTCGGACAGAGCTAAATCCCAAGATCCCTGCTTGCTGCCAAACTCTAAGATGGAATCGATAGCAATGACCTCACCTTAATCTCCAGAAGGACTGGAAAATTACAGCTCCAGGTGACTCTTTCTGGCTTGTGTCCTCAGGAGACCTTTCTGGCCCTGTGCTGTGGAACAAGAGGCCTAAACTTGGTGTTTTTACTGTGCTGTTTGCTTTGATCTGAATTTGCCTCCAGTAAGTAACTTTGAAGTCCACATATTTCTTGAGACTGTTGCCCTGAAGATACCCAAAATGAGCCATGAGAACTATTAAACTGTGTCTTGACCTGTTGTGGAAGCTCAAATGAACCATCAGTAATAGGAAAGAAGAGATCCGAGAGAGACCATAGCCAGTGATGGATACAATTGCTATCAGGGTACTTCTTATCTATTTCGGAGACAGGCTGTAAAGATCTTGGAAAATGTTTGCCAAGTGCTTTGAGTCCTAGAGAAAAAATATTAGTGGAATCCTTTGAGACAAAGAAGAGGAAAGGGTTTTTTTTTTTAAAAAAAAAAAAAAAAAGGACAGAAAGCGCAAAGGGGATAATAGAAATTCAATTCACCAAATATTTATCGAGTGCCTACCTAGTCCTAGGCCCTGGGCTCAGTACCAAGATATATAAGGTGCTTTCAGGACAGCACTCTGGAGAAGTGGAAAGACCAGTTTAACAACAACAAGGTGGATTAAAATAAATTTCATGACGGAAATGTTCCTGTTTTATTTGTTTTCGTTCCCAGCAACTAGCACCGTGCTTCACACAGAGGAGGTTCTCAATAACACCAAAGACATGAATGAACAAATAACTGGATACATAATACTGGGAAGAAACTTGTTTATCTTAGTCTACCTCACTTCTTGCACGATTCCCTGCCCATGACTTTAAAGCTGTATCATCACTGCGATGATGCCTTTCGGAAGCACTATCCATAGGGGGGCTTCATTCGAAGTGTATTAGTGGCAACGCTTCTCATCACTTTGCTGCTGTCAACTACAGGGGGCAGCTTGGGACCTTGGCTGAAATAATACTGCTGTGGGCAATGTTTTTGCCTCTGCAACATTCATATGTTGACATCTATTCCCCAATATGACGGTATTTATTAGGAGGTGAGGCCTTTGGGAGGTGATTAGGTCATGACGGTGCAGCCCTCATGAATAGGACTAGTGCCCTCATAAAGAAACCTCAGAAGACTCCCTTGCCCCTTCCACCATGTGAGGACACAGTGAGAAGACAGCCACCTATGAGCTAGAAAGCAGGTCCTCACCAGACTCCGAATCTGTAGGCACCTTAATCTTGGACTTCCCAGCCTCCAGAACTGTGAGAAATAAATGTCCACTGTTTAATGCACTCAGTCTACAGTATTTTTGTTATAGCAGAAGAGATGAAGACAAATACTAATACTGTATATTAGGAGTAAGGAGATCAACCCGTCCTGTTTTGCCCAGGACTTTCGTCTGTTTAATAGTGAAAGCCCTGCTTTGTGGAAAACAGTTCCAGACAAATTGGGGTGATGGTTCCCCATTATTAAGGACTTCCTGTGGACTTTTCCTCCAGTATTTTCCTTCCCTTTTAGTGTCAGAAAATTGAAAATGTTAGACTATAACTTCCTGAGTACAGATTAGTGGTTTCCCTTCTACAAAAATGAAGCTCTTCTCATCTCTCATTTCTCTCCAAGCTTTCACCCTTTTAAAAGTTATCTGATTCCTACTGCTCTACCCCCAAGAATCCCTACTTACTTGTATCAAAAAAAGTTTTAGAGCTGAAATAAAAAACAGAATTAACTAACCTAGTCCTCTTTTTACAGTCGAGGAAACTTGAATCCCAGAGAGGGAATTGGCCAAAGTCACACAAGTCTCCTGATTTCCAGATTAGTGCTATTTCTTTTAAATGTAGCTTTTAAAAATATATATTTTATGGTCAACAAGCCCAAATTTATAAATATTTTGTTCCCCCTTTACTAGACCTGACAATTCCTAATAAAATCCCTCACAATGTTTTTAAGATCAATTTATAATTTGATCAACAGTAATCTAGCTTCAAGCACAGAATTTGGCTAATGAAAAATTAAAATCACATAAGCCTTTCTCTCATGATTTCAAAAGTCCTTTAACTCCTCAACAAAATAGGAATTTTAAAAAGTACTCTTCTATTTAATTGATTATCAAACTCTTTCCTCTACTTGTGAGAGCCCATTACTGCCCACTGGATTCCATGATTTAATAATGTGAAGGGTAACACACACAATGTTTATCAATTTAACAATGTCATTTAAACTCTGCAGTAACCCCGTCAGGCAGTGTAAAGGATGAATTGCTCCCTGAAGAGTGTGGTTAAAAAAAAAAAAAAAAAAAAAAAAAAGTTGCCCTCCCAGACTTGCACTGCAAAATCAATACATGCATAGTGATAGAGATATGTATGCAAAGTTGATTTATGAAGGTCGATTGAATCCCAGACATGCATAAGGCGAGTTTGAAAAAAAGATATTTGCCAATGACTGTATCATTCATAAAGAAGGTCACAGTACAAGTCAGAGAAGGTGATATCCCTGTTGCAGAAAAGGATACATCAGGCGA
Source organism: Neophocaena asiaeorientalis asiaeorientalis (assembly GCF_003031525.2). Classification (NCBI taxonomy): domain Eukaryota; kingdom Metazoa; phylum Chordata; class Mammalia; order Artiodactyla; family Phocoenidae; genus Neophocaena; species Neophocaena asiaeorientalis. The sequence continues at coordinate 2,182,198 of NW_020172982.1, read as the reverse complement.
CCCTTACCCTGGGGCTCCAAAATGCAAACCACGTAACCAGCTACCTTTATTTGAATCCTATCCCCACCTGAAGACATTCTGACTTTGACTGAACTTCCAAAATAGCTTGCCTACATGGACAGTTATGTCCTAGCCAAAGAATACCACTGTCCATTCCCAGGAACTCCAATCTTTCTCATTCTGAATTAATAAATGTCCATGATGGTTATTCATCAGTCTTCATGAATATGGTGAAAAACGTGTGCCTTAGAAAAAGAGACCACTGTCGGGACAGGGGAAGCCCTAGTCCCCGTGGATTATGGAGAATTCCTCTAGAGGCCCCCAGGTAGACAGCCAGTTCACTGCTAGTGACACACAGCCCTTAACTCCGTATCTTCCACACAAATGTCACCTGATAATACTATCCTCATTTTACATGTGAGAAAACAAAACCTGAGAGGTTAATGCCCTTTCCAAGGTCACGCAGTGAGTGCTATAATTACGAGCTGGAATTGTGGCCTTTGACCCCAACTGCGATATCCTTTCCTATTCTGATTTCATGGTAATACCTCTGGTGTCCCATAGCACACCATCTTGGACAGGCTGAATTCCAGTCTCAGCTGAAATTCACATGAGGTGGGACCATCGTTAGGATGACAGTGTCCTATATGTGCCAAAGGCCTTTTCTGATGCCCTGGAAGCCCACTCAGCCCATGTGCAAGCACAGTGCAGAGGCTGCTCTCATGGGCAGCCCTGAACCCAAGGGGAAATGAAATGGGTTGGATAATCTCTCTGACTCCTATCCTAGGAGAAGGTACTTCTGAGAGGTATGTTTCTCAGAAGGTCCCAGAAAAATTAAGTCCTTGTTTCCTACAACACCCTTGATAACACCCCCCGATATTGAGTTTTCTTCCTCTCTAACTCCCCACTCCTTCATGCTTAGTTCCTGGGATCATTACCAAATAAAGCACCCAAATTCTCTTCTCAAGCTTGACATTGAGGGGAACCCAAACTGAGACAGATACCTTCATCCCCAGAGTAAACCAAGATAACCATCTTTCCTGCTGACACCCAGAAATTCTCTCTCTCACTGCTGCTTTGGGAAGACCTGTAGGAAAAGCACACCCTCAGGTGAACCAGTTACAGTACCTACTCCCCCATTTCAAATCTTTATCATTTAAGAGTAGTTGACCTTGTTCATGATGATTCTAAGTGTTCTAAATTTGAAATTATCAAATACATTTATATTAATAAAAATATTTTGTACGTTCAAAAAATAAAAGACAGCCACACAAATAGTTTGGGGCCAGATTTGATGACACATGTTCTGACCCAGTAAATCAGAAAATCGGAACTCTAGATCAGAGAGACCCTTCTGGGTCTCTAGAAGCCAAGAGAAGATGTTACACTCTCCCTGAACCCAAAGAACTCCACAGACTCTCCATCTTGTAGGCTTCTGCAGTTACCAATAGTCAAAGAAGTCCAAATATCTTTTACAATATAATAAACTACCCAAAGCTAAGTGGCTTCAAACAATGTCAAATTTATTTTGCTCAGAGTAACATAGTTTTATCACGCTGCCTCGATCCAGTTTTGAGGTCCTGGCTGGAGGCTGGTCAGTTCCCCTTCTTGAACAGCTGATGGAGTCCATGCCCCCAAGCACCTCCCTTATCTGGCTCTCACACTCCAGGCCACCATAAACCCACCTTAACGATCACAGGGCCAGGCACCAGACAAGCAGGGACGGCCCTTATGCACCAGAACCTGCTGATGTTCAAATCAGCCAATCCTAAGCCTGCTTGTCCTGCCTTGCCCTTTCCTTCCCACTGAAACCACAATAAAGGCACTTTCCCACACTCACCCTCCCACCCCCTTGCGTTTTGTGCTGGACCCCGGGGCTTCCCCTGAGTGACTGTGCATGGTGTGCCATGTTCTCCCCCAGCAAACTGTGAGATTCACAAAACTGCAAAATTCTTTCCAGTTTCTCTCGCAATCTGCATCTGGCCTCACCAGACCTCACTGAAAGCAACATGGTTAAACCAACTCAACAATCCTGCAATTTTGGCAGGATTCAATGGGGACATCTCAGCTCAGCTCCATGTAGCACCGCGGCGGGGTGGGGAGTGCTCAAAGGCTAGGTGATACTACCACCCCAGGGCTTGCTTACTCACAGGTCTGGCACGTGGTGCTGGCTTTCAGCTGAGATGCGGCTGGAATACCTAAACGTGGCCTCGTCATGTGACTGCTAAACCTGAGAAAGTTCAACGCCTTAGGCAAGCCACTCAGTAAGTATAATTCTGGACTTCAGTACAGACTGGGTCCGCAGGGCAAGCATCCCAAGAGAACGTTAGGTGGAGACTGTAACGTCTTTCCTAACCTGGCCTCACAAATCACACAGAGTGACTACCACTGCGTTCCACCCATTAGAAGTGAGTCACTAAGGCTGCCTCTGTTTTGATGACAGACATGTCAAAGAATGTGTGGCTAGAATGTGTGTCCTTTGCCGAATCTGCCATCATTGACCTTGCCGTATGATCTTGTCCTAAGGACACGGTCCTTGGATTTTCTAAGCAACTAGAAACTGGTCCCTAGATTTTCTAAACTATGAGAGCTCTGAGACCTGTAAAGGTCTTTAAAAAGCACTCAGTTCACCTTTCCATCAATCTACCTAGCAAATGGCCACCTAGATCAGGCTTATTTTTTTTAATTTAAGTATAGTTGATTTATAATATTAGACTGATTTCAGGTGTCCAGCATAGTGATTCAGTATCTTTGCAGATTATACTCCATTACAAGTTATTACAAGATAATGACTATAATTTCCTCTGCTATACAGTATATCCTTGTCGCCTATCTATTTTATACATAGTAGTTTGTACTAGATCAGGTTTAAATGCTTTACATAGCAACAAGGTAGGTCAGTACTTCTCAAGCTGCCCATTTTCATTGTGAACTCTGCTAGAGTATTCTTCCTCACCCAAATCTACCTTTACTCAAAAGTTCCAAGTCCTAGTTTCATTTGTAGCTATAGGATTATACAAAATAAATCGAATCTCTGCTGCACAAGATAGCCTTTAAATACTGAAAGATAAACTACTACATCTCCCTAAATCTTCTCTTCTTCAAATTTAACATCTCCAACTGGAGATGTTAGCTGTTTCTTACAGAATAGGTGTTTATAAGATCTTTCCTCAACCTTATTTTTTTAACTGAGTGCAATAACTTAAATTGATCCTAATTCAATCTCATGTTTAACAGTCTCAGCTCAATCTTCCGACCTGTTCTGATATTTTCAAATTTTAATTGAATCCCAAGTTTTGTCTTATCTGAAAATCATATCTTCTGTCATTTCACTGATTCATATGCTAAAGAAAATCTTAATGTACACTACCAAGTGACAACAGATTCATTCAACTGTCTACTGGCTATGCTTGGATACAAGGATAACGAGAGATGATTTGTTAAATACCTTTTAATATAAAATATACTATGGGGCCTCCCTGGTGGCACAGCGGTTGAGAGTCTGCCTGCCGACGCAGGGGACACAGGTTCGTGCCCCGGCCCGGGAGGACCCCACATGCCGCAGAACAGCTGGGCCCGTGAGCCATGGCTGCTGAGCCTGCGCGTCCGGAGCCTGTGCTCCGCAACGGGAGAGGCCACAACAGTGAGAGGCCTGCGTACCGCAAAAAAAAAAAAAAAATACGATGGCTTATAATAGTTTCCTGATCGGCCAGCTTACTTATTCTGTTTTTTAAAAAGAAAATAAATTTCATGACTTTAAGTATTAAATGAATGCCCAATATACACCAGCTGCTGCCCTAGACACGTGGACACAGCAATGACAAAATAGACAAGGTTTTGGCCTCCTCTGGGGCAAGACAGATCATAAACAAGTAGTCAAATAAATGAATAAGATCATATCAAAAAGTGATGATTGCCTGGGGCAGTGGGTAAATGGAACTACTTTAGTGTGGGTGATCAGGGAAGGCCTCTCGGAAGAGATAACATATTTAATGGAGATCCTAATAAAAGAATCAACTCTGGGAGTATTTGGAGCCAGAGTGATACAATAGAAGAAACAGTGCGTGCAAAGATGTTGCAATCATATTTGAAAAACAAATAAAGGAACAACGTGGTTGGACGTCACAAGTGAAGCAGGGGTGGTACAAAATAAAGTTGGACAGGGAGGACCCCCAAGGTCATTATAAGATGCTCAAGTTCTGTTCCAAGTGCAATTGGGTCACCAGCTGCTGGATTTAGAGAAGTCCCCAAGATTGTGCTGACTTATGACACAAACTGCAAGTTCAGGGCTCCCCAAGACCACCATCAGTCTCAATAACTCTCTAGAAGGACCCAGCAAGCTTGCTGAAAGTATAACAATACTCAGGTTACAGTTGATTACAGTGAATGGATACATATTACAATCAGCCGAGGGACAACAGGCCTGGGGAAGAAGCCAGGAGAGTCCCACTCATGGACTTTCCAGTTGTCCTTTTGCCTTAGCACCATGCACAGCACTAAATTCTCTTGGCAATCATGTGTGACAACACACATGGGATATTAGCAATGAGGGAAACTCACCTGAGCATTGGTGCCCAGAGGTTTTTATCAGGGTGCTGTCATCTAGACATGGTTGACTGCTTACGTGGCTGACCTTTAGTCTCAGGCCCCTCTGAAGGTCAAGCTGATACCATGGTCCTAAGTCCCCACCATAAATCACATTGCTAGACTATGGCAAGAGACAAAGAAGAGAGAAATACAAAAAGTTGGGGCAGATTTTTCAGATTCTTTTCCCTTATGGGTTATTACAAAATACTGAGTAGAGTTCCCTGTGCTATTCAGTAGGTCCTTGTTGTTTATCTATTTTATATACAGTAGTGTGTGTCTGTTAATCCCAAACTCCTAATTTATCCCTCCCCACCCTTTCCTCTTTGGTGACCATAAGTTTGTTTTCTATGTCTGTGAGTCTATTTCTGTTTTGTAAATAAGTTCATTTGTACCTTTTTTTTTCAGATTCCACATATAAGAGATATCATATAATATTTGTCTTTCTCTGTCTGGCTTACTTTACTTAACATGATAACCTCCAGGTCCATCCATGTTGCTGCAAATGACATTATTTCATTCTTTTTTGTGGCTGAGTAATATTCCATTGTATAAATATAACACATCCTCTTTATTCATTCATCTGTCAATGGACATTTAGGTTGCTTCCAGGTCTTGACTATTGTAAACAGTGCTGTTATGAATAGGGAGTGCATGTACCTTTTCAAATTATGGTTTTCTCCAGATATATGCCCAGGAGTGGGATTTCAGGATCATATGGTAGCTCTATTTTTAATTTTTCAAAGAACCTCCATAATGTTCTCCAAATGACTGCAACCTCATGAGAGACCCTGAGTCAGAACCACCCAGCTAAGCCACTCCCCATGTAGGATAAGAAATGTCTACCATTTTAAGCTGCTAACTTTCAGGATAATTTCTTATGCAGCAATAGATAACTAATACATATGTAACAAGCCACTTGAATGGCCAAAAACAGAAAATCAAGTGTTTTCAGAGGCTCAAAGATGATGCAAAGACGTGTCTCTTTTGTTTTCCAACACACTTCAAGGGTTTATTTTGCACGTAGTTTTGCTGTTGTTGTTGTTTTGTTTTTCACTTTTTGGCTTATGTGTTTCTGACATAAAAGTATTGGTATAATAAAAGGTGGGCACACTGATCATGAAAAACCAGGACTTAAAAATGTTAGAAGTGTTTCAAAAGCACTAGCCCTAACCTTGTAAATGTAATTTGTTATCTCACCAGCAAAGAGGGCAGAAATGCAGTTCTTAGCTTTAGGGAGCTCAATAGAATGCACTGTAGACTCTGGAAGTATGGATATAAAACAGGTCACCAACAAACACTGCCTCCTTCCTGCAGGCCTAGTTCTATGCATCTGGCTGCTGAGTCATTTCATATGCCATAATATTATCCGACTAACGTATGGGTACAAAAATTAAGCAAGGCACAGTGTTTATCCTTATGAAAGGCAGATATTAAAAGTTGAAATTAAAGAACCTAAGGACTGGGGTGGAAACGTGTGAAATAAATTAACACAATTTTCCATAAAAATGTATCTCCTCAGCTAAATTTAATTTATATTAAATTCTAAGCAATTAGTCATAATTCTCAAATTCCTCTATTATTCTCTTCTTGTCCACACTTTCCTTTCAAACCCTCTACCCTGCAGATTCCACATACACACGACCACACACTTCCCCACAAACACACTTCTTTCTTCCTTACAAGAACTATAAATTTCCACAACTCAACAAAGGAAGGGTGAAAAATCTAAATCCTTTGGTCACAGTCAGCATGCTGAAGGAAAAGTAAGCCTAAAGTTAAATTTAAGCAAAAACCTGCATCCCCAAATGCAAAGATGGTAAGTAGACCTTCTTTTAGCTCCAGTAAAAGAATTTACATCCTTTTGGTTCCTTTTAAACTGTTTTCCACATTTACAGAACTAGGCTGCTTAGTTCTGCACATCCCAGGAGGGTTAGCTAATCCTGTACCTGCTATTTACACGATGGCATTCCCATCACTGTGCCAGAGCCCTGGGTCACCGGAGGGACCATTCCTGCAGACGCTCCAAAAGTTGCAGCTGGCACAGCAAATCCTTAAAGCCTCACTCCCAGATAAGGTATTCTGAAGTTGCTACAAAGTACTGATTATTTCTAAGAATGAGGTGAAGTGTGACTCTTTTTTAGAATCTGCAGATCTTCCTTTGTCAGAGGAAGGGGTGAGGAGTCATACAGCTTTGAAGATAATTAAATTTTTGATCTTCAATTAGAGTTTCATTTATTAAGAATCTTCAGTCAGTCTTACTTTTTATGCTTATTTTTAACAAACCATAAGATAGGTCCACATTAAGGTCATTGGTTTCCACCACCACCCCAGACCTTAGACTTTAAATGATTGGATTCATGACCCATCCTGCCCACACATATTGATAGAATAAAACTCCTTCATATAGTAGTTTTCTAACACACGCATGTTTAGGTCTTTCTAAGTGAGGAGAAAATGCAGTTGGGGCAAATAGTCTTTTTAAACTTTTTATGAAATCTTGTTATAATAAAATCTAAAACCGAAGCAATGTTAAAATAGAATAGTACATTGTGATGAAGAATCACTGAAGTCTCTGCACTTTCTATTATAAATGTGGTTCTCTTTCAAGATGAGCTTTGTCTTTTTTTTTTTCTTTTTCTTTCTTTATTTTAAATCAAAACAAGTCCAACAAAGGAAGACCTGCAGATTCTAAAACAGAATCACAGAAGACTAAGCCACATTAACAGCAGAGCAGGGTAACTGGGTGAATCCAAAATATAGTATTGTTCATATTTCCCATAGTTGATTAAAATAACTCTGTGTGAATGGGGTGGTCGTTCTTAGAGCCACAGGCCATTCATGATGCCACTTGGACATAGTAGCAGTCAAATCTGTGAAAACCAGCTCTCTCTGCCCTGAGGTCCAGATGCTGGAATGTCCAAACCTACAGAAGCTTCCTGCAGGTTTTAGCAGTGAGAGAGTCCAGCTCGACCATCAGTAACTGAGGAATGGCCACCGAAACTCCCTGAGCAGTGCTTAACAAACTGTATTATGTATCACAGTCATCTGAAGGGCTTGAAACATACAGATGGCTGAATTCTACCCTCTGAGTTTCACATTCAGTAAGTCTGGGGTAGGTTTTTTTTGTTTGTTTTGTTTTGTTTTTTGCGGTACGCGGGCCCCTCACTGTTGTGGCCTCTCCTGTTGCGGAGTACAGGTTCCGGACGCGCAGGCTCAGCGGCCATGGCCCATGGGCCCAGCCGCTCCACGGCATGTGGGATCTTCCCGGACCGGGGCACGAACCCGTGTCCCCTGCATCGGCAGGAGGACTCTCAACCACTGCACCACCAGGGAAGCCCTGGGGTAGGTTTTGAGAACACATTTCTAGGTAATACTGATGCTGTTGGTCTGGGGACCACACTTTGAGAACAACAGTCCTAGAGAAATGGCAGGGGAGTAGCAAGCCCTACACAGGTTTTGAGGGTGTACAATACAGAGCAGGGTTTCTCAGCTTTGATGTCATGATAGAATCACCTGGGGAACTTTTAATAATCCTAATGCTCAGGCCATAACCCAGACCACTGAACTCCTAATTAGAGGACGGGCAGCTCCTCCCTTGAAAATTTAGAGCTTAATTCTCCACCACTTGTATGTAGTGACTTGCTTTGAATAAATAGAATGTTGTAGGGACTTCCCTGGTGGTCCAGTGGTTGAGACTCCACACCTCCACTGCAAGGGGCACAGGTTCAATCCCTGGTCCGGGAACAAAGATCCTGCATGCCGCACGGTGCGGCCAAAAAAAAAAAAAGAATGTTGTGGAAATAATGCCGTGTTAATTCTGTGGTTAAGTCATGAAAAGGGTGGCTTCTACCTGGGTCTCTTTCTGTCTTGGATTACTCCCTCGGGGGGATGTCAGTAACCACATAATAAGGACACTCAAGCAGCTTTGTGGAAAAGCCCACACGGGGAGAAACTGAGGCCTCCCACCAACAATCAACTTGCCGGCCTCATGAGTAAGCCACCTCGGAACTGTATCATACAGCCCCAGCCAACATTTAACTACAGGCTCACGAGAGACCAAGCCAAAACAGCCAAGAAGTTACTCCTGAATTCCAGACCCACAGAAAGAGCAAGATGATAAATACTTATTGCTGTTTTAAACACGTCCAAGGCTGTGACTGCAGTGTTCAGAAGAACACTGAACACTGGCCTCTTGGGACCAGGGGTCCTTTATATAAGAACCGCCATCCAGAGGCTTAACAACAGAGACCTTGGGGGCATTTTAGTGATTCTCAGGGAAGTCATCAACAGCGGCCTTCCTCAGGCTTGAACTGCAGGCACAGCCGAACATTTTAACCAGCAATCACCCCAAAAGTATCAGTTTCAGACTCACTTTAAACCTGGCTGCAATGTTAAGAACCAAGTGTTCGCTAAGCTAAGGTTTGTACAGAGACCACAGAACACCGAAGTTAGGAATGCCCTACAAAATCGAACTATATTTTCCAACAATATTGTTACAGCACTTTAAATAATTTACAACAGAACTACAAAAATCATATTCACCAGGACACATCTGTTAAACAGAAGCATCACTTCGGGTTAGCACACAGTATAGTGAATTCTAGCTTTCTCCTTTAGTCGCAAGCATCATCTACACACACACACACACACACACACACACTGCTGTCCACAAATATGCTGAAAACCAGGAAGCATACCCACAACTTGAGGATTTACCCTTTGCTAAGGGGCTGCCTCCACACAGGTGTCTGCCCGAGTCTCCTGGTCTTTGTGTATCTATCCCTGACCCTCTGTCTACAGCTCAGGTCTAAAATATTTTCTTCTGACCCCGAGTTCCCCATGTCGTGCAAGCTGAACTCTGCCTTGACTTCATATGCGGCCGTGTACCCCTCCTTCTTCATGAGCAAATGTGAGCTTCCAAGCACTGGCTGGCCTGGATCTCTCTGAAGGCTGCCGGGGTGGAGGGGAGGTTGGAGGGCGGGCTGTACTAAAGAGGCTGGCTAACTTTCCCCGCCCCCCAGGAAACACTGTTTCCTTCCAAACCGAAAGAACTGCATGGGGAGCAGCGGGGAAATGCCTGCGAAGGGTTAAAGCTTCCCTTTGGTACACAAAAAAAGAAATAGAATAAAAACTTTCACCACCAAAGGCTTTCATTCTGACTTATAGGCATCATCCCTAAATTCAATTCTACCACTAATCGAAAAGGTTTTCAAATATTCATCTCCGTTTCTTAATCTCAGCTTCCATCCAAAACCAAGAATTATTTTAACAAAGTAATCTAATTGCTAATTAGTTTCTGTTATTTACATAAAGGTAATATTCAGATTCAACTATTTGCAACATGGGAATTTAAATTTCATATTCTAACCTGTCAGGATCTTTATTTTTTTTAATGTTTCATTGTAACAGTTCAAAATCTTAATCTCCTTTTATTCACCAGCTCATTCACTGAAGTCTTTTATTCAAATCCTTTATTCCCAAGTTACTGTTACTAATCCACAAACAACCGGATAGGATTGAGATGAAATGCAAAAAAAAGAAAGAAAAAAAGAAATTGTATTATGTCAATTCACACATCAACTCTAAATGTATAAGTGGCATGCATACTTAGCAAGGTGGCTAGGGCTGCATCTAAGAAATGTTTTACTGTTCCTAAGCTCAGGTCTAAAATATTTTCTTCTGACCCCGAGTTCCCCATGTCGTGCAAGCTGAACTCTGCCTTGACTTCATATGCGGCCGTGTACCCCTCCTTCTTCATGAGCAAATGTGAGCTTCCAAGCACTGGCTGGCCTGAATCTCTCTGAAGGCTGCCGGGGTGGAGGGGAGGTTGGAGGGCGGGCTGTACTAAAGAGGCTGGCTAACTGTCCCCGCCCCCCAGGAAACACTGTTTCCTTCCAAAGCGAAAGAACTGCATGGGGAGCAGCGGTGAAATGCCTGCGAAGGGTAGCCTTTTCTTGGGGCCCCTCAGGAGGCTGGGTGAGCCTCAGGCCTGGCCCTGCGTCCCCACACACCCTCCTCTCTCCCTCTAGAAGGCCCTTTGCAAGCTGCGTCTCAGAGGCTCTGTGGCTGACGCTGGGTCAAGGTCATCCCAGGGGAGGGCACTGGGTCTGGAGTCCACCCTCCCTCTCCACTTCCACCTCTGCTTCCGGTTCCGGTAGGAAGCACCAGCTCAGAAAGTTCTCAGGAAAGGTACCGCCAGGCGTTCAGCCCGGTTGCCGGCTTCCCCACAACTTGGCAGCTCACTAAAAGCACTCTCTCCACCCTTCTGCCCATGTTTTTAATGAGATTGTTTGATTTTTTTCTACTGAGTTGTGAGTTTCTATATATTGGGTGGGCCAAGATTCATGTCTTTTATTCCATAAGATGGCTCTAGTAGCACTTAGTTGCCTTTAACTTCATTCGAAACAATTACATTAGATTGTGACAGCTGTCATATCAAAGTGCATTCAAAAAAAGACTTATCAAAATTCGTGAATTTTTGGGCTTCCCTGGTGGCGCAGTGGTTGAATGTCCGCCTGCCGATGCAGGGGACACGGGTTCGTGCCCCAGTCCGGGAATATCCCGCATGCCGCGGAGCGGCTGGGCCCGTAAACCATGGCCGCTAAGCCTGCGCGTCTGGAGCCTGTGCTCCACAACGGGAGAGGCCACAACAGTGAGAGGCCTGCGTACCGCAAAAAAAAAAAAAAGGTGAATTTTTGTGTAGCCATTTTAATATTGAAGATGGAAGAAAAAAAGCAAAGTTTTTGGTATATTATGCTTTATTATTTCAAGGAAGGTAAAAATGCAACCAAAACGCAAAAAAAAAATAAGATTTGCGTAGTGTATGGAGAAAGTGCTGTGACTGATCGAACATGTCAAAAGTGGTTTGCAAAGCTTCCTGCTGGAGATTTCTTGCCGGTTGAAGTTGATAGCAATCAAATCGAAAACAATAATTGAGGACAATCAACGTTATACCATGCGGGAGATAGCCGACGTACTCAAAATATCCAAATCAAGTGCTGAAAATCATTTGCACCCACCTGGTTATGTGAATCACTTTGATGCTTGTGTTCCACATAAGGTAAGTGAAAAAAACCTTCCTGACTGTATTTCCGCCTGTGATTCTCTACTGAAAAATAATGAAAACATTCCATTTTTAAAACAAATTGTGATGAGCGATGAAAAGTGGATACTGTACAATAATGTGGAATGGAAGAGGTCGTGGGGCAAGTGAAATGAACCATCACCAACCACACCAAAGGCCAGTCTTCATCCCAAGAAAGTGGTGCTGTGTATATGGTGGGATTGGAAGGGAGCCCTCTATGATGAGTTCCTTCCGGAAAACCAAAAAATTAATTCCAACAAGTACTGATCCCAATTAGACCAGCTGAAAGCAGCACTCTATGAAAACTGTCCAGAATTAGTCAACAGAAAATGCATGATCTTCCATCAGGATAATGCAAGACCGCATGTTTCTTTGATGACCAGGCAAACACTGTTACAGCTTGGCTGGGAAGTCCCGATTCATCCGCCATATTCACCAGACATTACACCTTCGTATTTCCATTTATTTCAGTCTTTACAAAATTCTCTTAATGGAAAAAATTTCAATTCCCTGGAAGACTGTAAAAGGCACCTGGAAGAGTTCTTTGCTCAAAAAGAAAAAAGGTTTTGGGAAGATGGAATTATGAAGTTGCCTGAAAAATGGCAGAAGGTAGTGGGACAAAAGTGTGAATATATTGTTCAATAAAGTTCTTGGTGAAAATGAAAAATGTGTCTTTTATTTTTATTTAAAAAAACGAAGGCACTTTTTGGCTCATCCAATATTTTAGCTATTAACCCCTTATCAGGTATATGACTTGCAAATTTTTCTCCCATTTCATAAGTTGCCATTTCACTTTGTAGATGATTTCCTTAGCTGCACAGAGCTTTTCGGTTTGTAGTCCCACTTTTTTATTTTTGCTTTTGTTGCCTTTCCTTTTTGGCACCAAACCCAGAAAAATCCTTCTCAAGATTAATATCAAGGAGTTTACTGCCCATGTTTTCTTCTAGGAGTTTTATGGTTTCAGGTCTTATGTTCAAGTCTTTAATCCATTTGGAGTTAATTTTTGTGTATAGTGTTTAAGATAGAGTTTCAATTTCACTATTTTGCATGTAGCTGTCCAATTGTCCCAACACCGTTTATTGAAGACTATCCTTTCCACATTGTATATTCTTTTTTTGTTTTTGTTTGTTTGTTTGTTTGTTTTTGCGGTACGCAGGCCTCTCACTGTTGTGGCCTATCCTGTTGTGGAGCACAGGCTCCAGACACGCAGGCTCAGTGGCCATGGCTCACGGGCCCAGCCACTCCGCAGCATGTGGGATCTTCCCAGACCGGGGCATGAACCCATGTCCCCTGCATCGGCAGGCAGACTCCCAACCACTGTGCCACCAGAGAAGCCCAGCCCATTGTATATTCTTGGCTCTTTTGTCATAAATTAATTGACCATATGTGTATGGGTTTATTTCTGGGCTCTCTATTCTGTTCCATGGATCTATGTGTCTGTTTTTATGCGAATGCTGTACTGCTTTGATTACTATAGCTTTGTAATATAATTTTAAATCAGGGAGCATGATGCCTCCAGCTGTGCTCTTCTTTCTCAAGATTGCTTTGGCTATTCAGGGTCTTTTGTGGATCCATACAAATTTTAGGATTATTTGTTCTATTTCTGTAGAAAATGCCATTGGAATTTTGATAGGGATTGCATCAATTCTGTGTATTTCTTTGGGTAGTACAGACATTTTAACAATGTATCAATACTTTATATTTCCAATCCATGAGCACAAAATATCTTTCCATTTATTTATGTTTTTCAATGTCTTTCATCAATGTCTTACAGTTTTCAGTACACAGAACTTTCATCTCCTTGGTTAAATTTATTCCTAAATATTTTATTCTTTTTGATTTAAATGGGATTATTTTCTTAATTCTCTTTCTGATAGTTCATTATTAGTGTATAGAAACACAATTTTTGTATATTGATTTTTTATCTTGCAATTCTACTGAATTCTTCTATTAGTTCTAGCAGTTTTTAAGTGGAATCTTTAGGGTATTCTATATATTGCCCTGAAAAGGTAATTTTGAGTTTGTATTTATGACGTCATCTGCAAGTAGATACAGTTTTACTTCTTCCTTTTCAATTTGGATGCCTTTTATTTCTTTTTCTGGCCTAACTGCTCTAGCTAGAATTTCTAGTACTGTGTTAAATAAAAGTAGTGAGAGAGGACATTCTTGTCTTGTTCTTTTTTTTTTTTTTTTTTTTTTTTGTGGTACACGGGCCCCCCCCTGTTGGGGC
>NW_020172982.1:2150082-2168151 GCF_003031525.2 Neophocaena asiaeorientalis asiaeorientalis | reverse complement strand
CGGCATGTGGGATCCTCCCGGACCGGGGCACGAACCTGTGTCCCCTGCATCGGCAGGCAGACTCTCAACCACTGCGACACCAGGGAAGCCCCTTGTCTTGTTCTTGATCTTAGAGGAAAAGCTTTCAATTTCTCACTGTTGAGTATAATGCTTGCTATGGGCTTGTCATATATGGTCATTATTATGTTGAGGCATGTTCCCACTATACCAAGTTTGTTGAGTTTTTATCATGAATTGATGCTGAATTTTGTCAAGTGCTTTTTCTGCATCTGTTGAGATGGCCATATAATTTTTGTTCTTCATTTTGTTGATGTGGTATGTCACATTGATTGATTTGCAGGTGTTGAACCATTCTCACATCATCCCTGGAATAAATTCCACTTGATTATGGCATATGATCCTTTCAACATATGAATTTACCTTTTAAAAAAATGTTTTTAACACATGCTGATTTAGTCTCCTGAACTTTCGTATATGCTATAACCTGTGGCTAGAATGGTTCCTCCATAACCTTCAGGATAAAAATCCAAGATATTTAGCATAACATAAAAAATCATCCATGACCAAGCCCTACCTGGTTATATGGTGGCTCCATTACTCCCACATTCAGGTGATTGTCTATCCTACATCCTTAGTTTTCCTGCTCAGATATCATCTCCTCTTCAAGACGTCTGTAATCACCTAGGGATTTATAAGCAAAGAGATGTGACAAAGAGATGTGGCTCCACTACTCCCACATTCAGGTGACTGTCCATCACACATCCTTAATTTTCCTGCTTAGATATCATCTCCTCTTCAATACTTCTGTAATCACCTAGGGATTTATAGGCAAAGAGATGTGATATTTTAGGTAAATGAACAGCAGTTGGTAAGCCTCTATTTCTGGAAAGAGCCAGGCATGTCTGCAGTACTCAAGAAGTCTGGTGTGGCTGAAAACAAAGTGAGAGAGTTTTGAGAGATGACCGTCTCAATCCATGCCTGGTCTAAAGCCAAGGGGAAGCCATCAATGTGATTTATTGCTGAATGGAGAATGGAGGAAGTAGATTATAGGTAGATCACAGGAGATATATAGGGAGACTATGATAGGAGTCTGTTGCAATTGTTCAGATGAAAGACGATGATGAAACCTTGGACCAGGTTGTTTGCAGTAAAGATTTTTAAAATAGCAAATAAAGTGGATGTAGTAAAAGACATTTGGAAGGTCAAATAAACAGCCTTAGATGATAAGTTGAATAAACAGAAGAAGAGGTGGAGACATCTAGGAGGATGCCTGAGTTTCTCTCCTAGAGAGCAGGACAGCATATGGTGTCACTCAGAGAGAGAAGACAGGAAGAGAAGCAGGACTTCTGAACCTCAGCATCATACCCTTTGAAAATATAACCTTGAAAATAAAAGAAATGATAACTCATTTTCTAGAGCAAGAACAATTCTGGAACATAACTAATTACACACACAAAAGCTAAATTTTCTGGGTGGGATATTTTAGTCCAGTGGTGAGCAATCCATTAAAATCAAATGACTGCCTCATGAAATCTGCAGACAATGAACTCAAGAGAAAGGAGAATAGCTAAGCAGACTGAACAATACCAATGATAAGGGCTCATCCTAGCTCAGATGATAGCACCATGTGGGCTTTTCAAATGACTTTATTCCTGTTCCTGTATGTGAAAAGAGCATGTGAAAAAGGAATCATGAATAGGAGCCTTAGGAAAGATATATTTAATCCTTCTAACCTGATATTTCATCTTTGATATTATTCATCCCAGTATGGATTTTTATTTTCTTGAACTATCCAATTTGGCTATCTACCTTCATTATATCACCCAAATAATTACAAAGTGTCCTCATCAGTTTGTTATGTTGATTTACTGACTGAAAGTTCCTTTCCTATCAGGCATTCATTCCATTTTTAATTCTAATTCCTATATATTTAAGATGCAGGCCTCCCCAGTTTTTCATAACTAAGAACATCTTGTTGGGCAATTGCCTTGAAAAGGTTATTTTATTTTATTGTATTTATTTACTTATTCATTTATTTAGGGCTGCATTGGGTCTTCGTGGCTGCGCGCAGGCTTTCTCTAGTTGTGGCAAGCAGGGGCTACTCTTCGTAGCGGTGTGTGGGCTTCTCATTGTGGTGGCTTCTCTTGTTGTGGAGCACAGGCTCTAGGCACGTGGGTCTCAGTAGTTGTGGCATGTGGGCTCAGTAGTTGTGGCTCGTGGGCTCTAGAGCACAGGCTTAGTAGTTGTAGTGCACAGGCTTAGTTGCTCCGCGGCATGAGGGATCTTCCTGAACCAGGACTCAAACCCATGTCCCCTGCAATGGCAGGCAGATTCTTAACCACTGTGCTACCAGGGAAGCCCTGAAAAGGTAACTTTAAATTGGTATTTATGATGAATATTATTTGAGTGTTCTGTGTCACTGTTAGGCTAGTAATAACTCAAAATTAATTATAAAAATAGTAGCTAAAAAAAATTTGAATAGACTAAAAAGAGTAAAATAATGAGCACAATTGAGAATGGATTAACATTCAAGCACTAAGTTGTTCTCTGGGGTGAGAATGCAAAAAAAGCCATAGAGCTTTTTCATGGTTTCCTTGTATACTGACTCCTAACATTACTTGTATGTAGCCTTCTCGGGACTTCTGACTTTAGGACCCAAAGCTAGTATTTTGGGATTAACATATAAATACTACTATACATGAAATAGATAACTAATAAGAAACTGCTGTATAGCACAAGGAACTCTACTCAATACTGTGTAATGGCCTGTATGGGAAAAGAATCTAAAGAAAAAAAAGGGGGGAGTGAATATATGTATATGTATAACTGATTCACTTTGCTGTACACCTGAAACTAATGCAATATTGTAAATCAACTATACTCCAATAAAAATTAAGAAAATAAATAAATAATAAAAATTAGAGAAAAGAAAAAGCATACAGCAGATCGATGAGCATTTTCTTATTCAAAAAAAAAATTTTAGCATTTTAATTAACAATAAGCCAGATGCTTTGATCTTTTCCCTCAGAATGAGAAATGTACATTTTTAACCTAGGTTTTTTGTATTAGCTGAATGCTTGGTCATAGTAATAACAATAACTAACATTTGTTGAGATCTCACTTCATACATGCTTCGATGGCTACATGCTTCTATTAGATACTCATTTTATTTTCACAAGATTATGAGGTAGCTATAATTATACCCATTATAGAGATGAATGAATGGAGACAAAGAGCATTTGAATGACTGTCCCAATGTCATCCATGCTAGGTAGGAAATAGGAGACCAGTATTCAAAGCCAGTTCTATTTGGGTCCGAAGTTCATGCTCTTACTATCCACTATAGTATGCTGTTTTAGTTGCCTTGGATTTCACAATCAATCTGTATCGCTACTGTTTCTGAGGTTTTTAATCATATAATACAAGTTAGTCAGTATTTTATAGATCTGCCAATATTTCCCTTCCCTTTATTTTCAGTTTTCAAATCACATTCTGCTCTACATTTTATCTGTTAATGTTAGCACATCATTCTTATACTTCTGCCTTTTGTGTTTCCAGGAAGATAGATATCTTGTCATAAAGATATCATTGAAATTGAAATAGTTTTATAGAAACTGAATGTATAAGTTGAAATTTATGATCCCTCTGTTGCTTGTATATATTCCACTTTATACTATTATGTAGACTACAACTTGTGTTGTTGTGACTTACTATGCACTCTATTTTTTTTTAATTGCGGTATAGTTGTTTTACAAAGTTGTATTAGCTTCTGCTGTAAAGTGAAGTGAATCAAATATAAGTATACATATATCCCTTTTTTTTGCATTTCCTTCCCATTTAGGTCACCACAGAGCATTGAGTAGAGTTCCCCGTCCTATACAGCAGGTTCTAATTAGTTATCTATTTTATACATATTAGTGTATACATGTCAATCCCAATCGCCCAATTCATCCCACCCCCTATTTCCCCCCTTGGTGTCCATACTTTTGTTCTCTGCATCTGTGTCTCTATTTCTGCTTAACAAAAAGGTCATCTATACTATTTTCTAGATTCCACATACATGCATTAATATACAATATTTGTTTTTCTCTTTCTGACTTACTTCACTCTGTATGACAGTCTCTAGGTCCATCCACATCACTACGAATGACCCAAAATTGTTCCTTATTATGGCTGAGTGATATTCCACTGTATATATGTACCACATCTTCTTTATACATTCATCTGTCCATGGGCATTTAGGTTGGGTCCATGACCTGGCTATTGTAAACAGTGCTGCAATGAACATTGGGGTGTACTGTCTTTTTTTTTTTAACATCGTTAATGGAGTATAATTGCTTTACAATTTTTTATTCATTTCGGCTGTATAACAAAGTGAATCAGCTATATGTATACATATATCACTATATCCTCTCCCTCTTGCGTCTCCCTCCCACCCTCCCTATCCCACCCCTCTAGGTGGTCACAAAGCACAGAGCTGATTTCCCTGTGCTATGCAGCTTCTTCCCAATAGCTATTTTACATTTGGTAGTGTATATATGTCAATGCTACTCTCTCAATTCGTCCCAGCTTACCCTTCACCATCTCTGTGTCCTCAAATCCATTCTCTACCTCTGTGTCTTTATTCCTGTCCTGCCCCTAGGTTCATCAAAACCTTTTTTTTTTTAGATTCCATATATATGTGTTAGCATAGGGTATTTGTTTTTCTCTTTCTGACTTACTTCACTCTGTAGGACAGACTCTAGGTCCATCCACCTCACTACAAATAACTCAATTTCGTTTCTTTTTATGGCTGAGTAATATTCCATTGTATATATGTGCCACATCTTCTTTATCCATTCATCTGTCGATGGGCACTTAAGTTGCTTCCATGTCCTGGCTATTGTAAATAGGGCGCAATGAACATTGTGGTACATGACTCTTTTTGAATTGTGGTTTTCTCAGGGTATAGACCTAGTAGCAGGATTGCTGGGTCATATGGTAGTTCTATTTTTAGTTTACTGAGGACCCTCCATACAGTTCTCCATATTGGCTGTACCAATTTACAGTCCCACTGATGTAAGAGGGTTCCCTTTTCTTCACACCCTCTCCAGCATTTATTCTTTGTAGATATTTTGATCATGGCCATTCTGACTGGTGTGAGGTGATATCTCATTGTAGTTTTGATTTGCATTTCTCTAATGATTAATGATGTTGAGCATTCTTTCATGTGTTTGTTGGCAAGATGTATATATTCTTTGGAGAAATGTCTATTTAGGTCTTCTGCCCATATTTGGAGTGGGTTTTTTGGTTTTTTTGTTATTGAGTTGCATGAGCTACTTGTAGATTTTGGAGATTAATCCTTTGTCAGTTGCTTCATTTGCAAATATTTTCTCCCATTCTGTGGGTTTTCTTTTCATCTTGTTTATGGTGGTCTTTTCATTTTGCTTATGGTTTTCTTTGTGGTGCAAAAGCTTTTAAGTATCATTAGGTCCCATTTGTTTATTTTTGTTTTTATTTCCATTTATCTAGGAGGTGGGTCAAAAAGGATCTTGCTGTGATTTATGTCATACAGTGTTCTGCCTATGTTTTCCTTTAAGAGCTTTATAGTGTCTGGCCTTACATTTCGGTCTTTAATCCATTTTGAGTTTATTTTTGTGTTCTAATTTCATTCTTTTACATGTAGCTGTCCAGTTTTCCCAGCACCACTTATTGAAGAGGCTGTCTTTTCTCCATTGTATATTCTTCCTTCCTTTATCAAAGATAAGGTGACCATATGTGTGTGGGTTTATCTCTGGGCTTTCTATCCTGTTCCATTGATCTATATTTCTGTTTTTGTGCCAGTAACTTACTGTCTTGATTACTGTAGCTTTGTAGTATAGTCTGAAGTCTGGGAGCCTGATTATTCCAGCTCCATTTTTCTTTCCCAAGATTGCTTTGGCTATTCGGGGTCTTTTGGGTTTCCATACAAATTGCAAAGTTTTTTGTTCTACTTCTGGGAAAAATGTCACTGGTAGTTTGATAGGGATTGCATTGTATCTGTAGATTGCTTTGGGTAGTATAGCCATTTTCACAATGTTGATTCTTCCAATCCAAGAACATGGTATATCTCTCCATCTGTTTGTATCATCTTCGATTTCTTTCATCAGTGTCTTATAGTTTTCTGCATAAGGTCTTTTGTCTCCTTAGGTAGGTTCATTCCTAGGTATTTTATTCTTTTTGTTGCAATGGAAAATAGGATTGTTTCCTTAATTTCTCTATCAGATTTTTCATCATTAGTTTATAGGAATGCAAGAGATTTCTGTGCATTATTTTTGTATCCTGCTACTTTACCAAATTCATTGATTAGCTCTAGTAGTTTTCTGGTAGCATCTTTAGGATTCTCAATGTATAGTATCAAGTCATCTGCAACCAGTGACAGTTTTACTTCTTTTCCAATATGGATTCCTTTTATTTCTTTTTCTTCTCTGATTGCCATGGCTAAAACTTCCAAAACTATGTTGAATAATAGGGGTGAGAGTGGGCAACCTTGTCTTGCTCCTGATCTCAGTGGAAATGGTTTCAGTTTTTCACCATTGAGGACGATGTTGGCTGTGGGTTTCTCATATATGGCCTTTATTATGTTGAGGTAAGTTCCCTCTATGCCTGCTTTCTGGAGGGTTTTTATCATAAATGGGTGTTGAATTTTGTCAAAAGCTTTTTCTGCGTCTATTGAGATGATCATATGGTTTTTATCCTTCAATTTGTTAATATGGTGTATCACATTGATTGATTCGCGTATGTTGAAGAATCCTTACATTCCTGGGATAAACCCCATTTGATCATGGTGTATGATCCATTTAATGTGCTTTTGGATTCTGTTTGGTAGTATTTTGTTGAGGATTTTTACATCTATGTCCCTCAGTGATATTGGCCTGTAGTTTTCTTTTTTTGTGACATCTTTTTCTGGTTTTGGTATCATGGTGATGATGGTCTCAAAGAATGAGTTTGGGAGTGTTCCTCCCGTGCTATATTTTGGAAGAGTTTGAGAAGGATAGGTGTTAGCTCTTCTCTAAATATATGATAGAATTCACCTGTGAAGCCACTGATCCTGGGTTTTGTATGTTGAAAGATTTTTTTTTTTATTCTCTTATTTTTGGCTGTGGTGGGTCTTCATTGCAGCATGCAGGCTTTCTCTGGATGCAGCAAACAGAGGCTATTCTTCGTTGTGGTGTGCGGGTTCCTCATTGCCATAGCTTCTCTTGTTTTGGAGCACAGGCTCTAGGCATGTGGGCTTCAGTAGTTGTGGCATATGGGCTCAGTAGCTGTGGCTCGTGGGCTCTACAGCACAGGTTCAGTAGTTGTGGCACATGGGCTTAGTTGCTCCTTGGCATGTGGGATCTTCCTCGACCAGGGCTCAAACTCATTTTCCCTGCATTGGCAGGTGGATTCTCAACAACCACGCCACCAGGGAGGTGCAGTTGGAAGATTTTAATCACAGTTTCAATTACAGTGCTTGTGATTGTTCTGTTTATATTTTCTATTTCTTCCTTGTTCAATCTTGGAAGGTTGTGCTTTTCTAAGAATTTGTCCATTTCTCCCAGGTTGTTCATTTTATTGGCATACAGTTGCTTGCAGTAATCTCTCATGATCCTTTGTTTTTCTGTAGTGTCAGTTGTTACTTCTCCGTTTTCGTTTGTGTTTTGAGTTCTCCCTTTTTTCCTTGATGAGTCTTTCATCAATTTTGTTTATCTTCTGAAAGGACAAGCTTTTAGTCTGTTGGGTTTTTTTGGATTTTGTTGTTGTTCTTTTTCTAATTGCTTTAGGTGTTAGGTTAGGTTGGTTATATGAGATTTTTCTTGTTTCTTGTGGTAGGATTGTATGGCTATAAATTTTCCTGTTAAAACTGCTTTTGCTGCATCCCATAGGTTTTGGGTCATCGTGTTTTCATTGTCATTTTTTTCTAGGTATTTTTTGATTTCCTCTTTGATTTCTTCAGTGATCTCTTGGTTCTTTAGTTCCTTATTATTTAGCCTCTATGAGTTTGTATTTTTTACAGACTTTTTCCTGTAATTGATGTCCAGTCTCATAGGGTTGTGGTCAGAAAATATACTTGATATGATTTCAATTTTCTTAAATTCCCAAGGCTTGATCTGTGATGCAAGATATGATCTATCCTGGAGAATGTTCCATGAGCACTTGAGAAGAAAATGTATTCTGTTGTTTTTGGGTGTAATGCCCTATGAATATAAATTAAGTACATCTGGTCTAATGAGTCATGTAAAGCTTGTGTTTCCTTATTTATTTTCATTTTGGATGATCTGTCCATTGGTGAAAGTGGGGTGTTAAAGTCCCCTACTATTATCATGTTGCTGCCAATTTCCCCTTTTATGGCTGTTAGCATTTGCCTTATATATTGAGGTGCTCCTACGTTGGGTACATAAATATTTACAATTGTTATATCTTCTTCTTGGATTGATCCCTTGATCGTTATGTAGTGACCTTCTTCGTCTCTTGTAATAGTCTTTATTTTAAAGTCTATTTTGACTGATATGAGTATTGCTACTCCAGCTCTCTTTTGATTTCCATTTGCATGGAATAGCTCTTTCCATCCCCTCACTTTCAGTCTCTGTGTGTTCCTAGGTCTGAATTGGGTCTCCTGTAGACAGCATACATACAGGTCTTGTGTTTGTACCCATTCAGCCAGTCCTTGTCTTTTGGTTGGAGCATTTAATCCATTTACATTTAAGGTAATGATCGATATGTATGTTCCTATTACCATTTTCTTAATTGTTTTGGGTTTGCTATTGTAGGACTTTTCCTTCTCTTGTGTTTCCTGCCTATAGAAATTCCTCTAGCATTTGTTGTAAGGCTGGTTTTGTGGTGCTAAATTCTCTTAATTTTTGTATATCTGTAAAGGTTTTAATTTCTCCATCGAATCTGAATGAGATCCTTGCTGGGTAGAGTAGTCTTGGTTGTAGGTTTTTCCCTTTCATCACTTTAAATGTGTCCTGCCACTCCTTTCTGGCTTGCAAAGTTTCTGCTGAAAGATCAGCTGTTAACCTTATGGAGCTTCCCTTGTATGTTATTTGTTGCTTTTCCCTTGCTGTTTTTAATATTTTTTCTTTGTACTTAATTTGTGTGTGTGTGTGTGTGTGTGTGTGTGTGTGTGTGTGTGTGTGTGTGTGTGGTACATGGGCCTCTCACTGTTGTGGCCTCTCCCATTGCAGAGCACAGGCTCCGGACACACAGGCTCAGTGGAATGGCTCATGGGCCCTGCCGCTCCACGGCATGTGGGATCTTCCCAGACCGGGGCATGAACCGGTGTCCCCCACATCGGCAGGCAGACTCTCAACCACTGCGCCACCAGGGAAGCCCTGTACTTAATTTTTGATAGTTTGATTAACATGTGTCTTGGTGTGTTTCTCCTTGGATTTATTCTGTATGGGACTCTCTGCACTTCCTGGACTTGATTGACTTTTTCCTTCCCAATATTAGGGAAGTTTTCCACTATAATTTCTTCAAATATTCTTAGATCCTTTCTTTTTCTCTTCTTCTTCTTCTGGGACCCCTATAATTTGAATGTTGGTGTGTTTAATGTTTTCTCAGGGGTCTCTGAGACTGTCCTCAATTCTTTTCATTATTTTCTCTTTATTCTGCTCTGCAGCAGTTATTTCCACTATTTCATCTCCATGTCACTTATCCATTCTTGTGCCTCAGTTATTCTGCTATTGATTCCTTCTAGAGAATTATTAATAATCATTTATTCTATTGTTCAGCATTTTTTGATTGCTCTTGAGTTCTTCTAGGTCCTTGTTAAATGTTGCTTGTATTTTCTCCATTCTATTTTCAAGATTTTGGATCATCTTTACTATCATTACTCTGAACTATTTTTCAGGTAGACTGCCTATTTCCTCTTCATTTGTTTGGTCTGGTGGGGTTTTACTTTGCTCCTTCATCTGCTGCATATTTCTCTGTCTTCTCACTTTGTTTAACTTACTGTGTTTGGGGTCTCCTTTTTGCAGGCTGCAGGTTCATATTTCCTGTTGTTTTTGGTGTCTGCCCCAGTGGGTGAGATTGTTTCAGTGGCTTGTGTAGGCTTCCTGGTAGGGGGAACTGGTGCCTGTGTTCTGCAGGTTGGGGCTGGATCAGGTCCTTCTCATGGGCAGGGTCACATCCGGTGGTGTGTTTTGGGGTGTCTGTGAACTTAATATGACTTTAGGCAGCCTCTCTGTTAATGGGTGGGGTTGTGTTCCTGTCTTGCTAGTTGTTTGGCATGGGTCATCCAGCACTAGTTCTTGCTGGCTGTTGGGTGGCACTTGGTCTTAGTGTTGAGACGGAGATCTCTGGGAGAGCTCTCACCAATTGATATTACATGGGGCTGGGACATCTCTAATGGTCCAATCCTGAATTTGGCTCTCCCACCTCGGAGTCTGAGGCCTGACACCTGGCCAGAGCACTAAAACCCTGCCAGCCACATGGCTCAGAAGAAAAGGAAGAAAAAAAGGGGGGGGGGGGAAGGAACTTGGCCAGAGCACTAAAACCCTGCCAGCCACATGGCTCAGAAGAAAAGGAAGAAAAAAAGGGGGGGGGGAAGGAACAGATAGAACCCCAAGCCAAATGATAAAAGCAAAACTAAACAGACAAAATCACACAAAGAAACATACACTCATAAAAAGAAAACAAACAAAAACATCAACAACCAAAAAAAAACCAGTCAGAACCCTAGGACAAATGGTAAAAGCAAACCTAAACAGACAAAATCACACAAAGAAACATACACACTAACAAAAAGAGAAAAAAAGTTAATTTTAAAAATAATAAAATTTTTAAAATAAAAAAAGAAGAGAGCAACGAAACCAATAAACAAATCCACCAATGATAACCAGCACTAAAAACTGAACTAAGATAAACATAAAAACCAGAAACAAATCAGATGCAGAAAGCAAACCCTAAGTCTCCAGTTGCTCCCAAATTCTACTGTCTCAATTTTGGGAACATTTGTTGTCTGTTCAGGTATTCCACAGATGCAGGGGTCGTCAGGTCAATTTTGGGTATTTATTTAATCCACTGCTCCTGAGGCTGCTGGGAGTGATTTCCCTTTCTCTTCTTTGTTTGCACAGCTCCTGGGGTTCAGCTTTGCTTTTGGCCCCACCTCTGCATGTAGGCCACCCTCAGGAGTCTCTTCTTTGCCCAGACAGGAGGGGGTTAAAGCAGCGGCTGATTAGGGCTCTCTTGCTCAGTCAGGCCTCGGGGAGGGAGGGGTACGGTAGTCATAATTGGGATGAGGAGGAAGGCTGTGGCGGCAGATGCCAGCATGACATTGAAACAGCCTGAGGCACACCGTGTGTTCTCCCAGGGAAGCTGTCCCTGGACCTCAGGACCCTGGCAGTGGTGAGCTGTACAGGCTCTGGGGGTGGGTGTGGATAGTGACCTCTGCTGCCACACAGGCTTCTTGGTTGCTGCAGCAACAGCGTTAACATTTCATGCTTCTCTCTGGGGTCCGAACTTATAGCTGTGGCTCACACCTGTCTCTGGAGCTTGCTTAGGCAGTGCTCTGCCTTCCGTGGGCACATGGAGCAGAAATCCCCCCTCCTCATCCCCCCCAAAACAGTGGTCTCTTGCTTCTTAGGCAGGTCCAGATGTTTTCCCAGACTCCTTCCCAGCTAGCTGTGGTGCACTAGCCCCCTTCAGGCTGCATTCCTGCAGCCAACCTCAGTCCTCTCCCTGGGATCTCACCTCCAAAGCCCAAGCTTCAGCTCCCAGCCCCCACCTGCCGTGCTGGGTGAGCAGACAAGAGTCTCAGGTTGGTGGGTGCTGGTCGGCACTGATCCTCTGTGTGGGAATCTCTCCATTTTGCCCTTTTCCCCCCTGTTGCTGTGCTCTCCTCCGTGGCTCTGAAGCTTCCCCCCTTCCCACCCCCCATCCCCACCAGTGAAGGGGCTTCCTAGTGTGTGGAAACTTTTCCCCCTTCACAGCTCCCTCCCAGAGGTGCAGGTCCCATAGTATTCATTTGCCTCTGTTTTTTCTTTTTTCTTTTGCCTACCCAGGTATGTGGGGAGTTTCTTGCCTTTTGGGAGGTCCGAGGTCTTCTGCTAGCATTCAGTAGGTGTTCTGTAGGAGTTTTCCACATGTAGATGTATTTTTTATGATTGTTGGGGAGGAAGGTGATCTCCACGTCTTACTCCTCTAACATCTTGAAGGTCTCCCTGTCACTCTATTTTATTGTGACTTACTTTGTCACTCTACTTCAAACAAAAAGCCTCAGAGTCCAACAATGTAAGTTTGTGTGACTTCAGAATAACCCCATCTAAAAACAATGGTATCCAATGATGCTTAGCTTAGCTTTTTGTAAAATACCCCCTGTTCCTGTCTACTGAGCTGCCCCATAGTTGAAGTGGTTTTAAAATAACAGGTTACCATTACCAAATTCTGACATTTTAACATGTCAGAAATGTCCCTTTCTCTGCTATCAGAAAACTTCAGCACATAATCCCTGAATCTCTGTTTGAAACTCTCAGGACTCTCCCAATATTTACTCTGTACTTGTCATCCTCTGTCCTCTTCTGCTGAGTTATTTTTCAGTTCTCTTCCCACTAGTTTTTCAACTTTTATATAGAATAAATAGAGCAATTTTTTATTTTCAGATATGACATGATTCCAGATGCTTGAGATTTCAGATTTTCTACTCACTATATAACAATGTATTTCTATAAAAATTTTCATTTGCACTTTTATTTATAACTTATTCACTACCTATTTCAAAACAGAATTTGCTTGAATTCATCTGTCACAATATACATTTGGTCTGGGTTAAAAGTGCTATGATAATTTATGTACTTTGACTTCACTATTCCGTTACAAAGTCAAGAAAGAAGATGGGGTCCAAGGAGACAAAACACTTTTGCTGAAACCATTAAATTGGAATATTATATCAAATCATAGTATGTGAATTTCCTTCTGGTATAATCAAAAGAACATACATATATTTTTATTTGTGGGCCTACCTAAATATACTAACTTTCCACTAAGTATTAGGAAGCATTTTATTTTTTTAGTATCTACCTTTGATTCATTTGAAGTTATGACACACTAAGAATTTAAGTTACAGTGGTTTACATAATTAGAAAACACACATGCACCCCAATGTTCATTGCAGCACTATTTATAATAACCAAGACATGGAAGCAACATAAATATCCATCAATCACAGAATGGATAAAGAAGATGTGATACATATATACAATAGAATATTACTCAGCCTTAAAAAAGAACGAAATAATGTTATTTGCAGCAAAATGGATGGACCTAGAGATTGTCATACTAAGTAAAGTAAGTCAGACAGAGAAAGACAAATATCATATGATATCACTCATATGTGGAATCTAATTTTTAAAAAATGATACAAGTGAACTTATTTACAAAATAGAAACAGACTTACAGATATCAAAAATAAACTTATGGTTACCTAAGGGGAAATGTGGTAGGGAGGGATAAATCAGGAGTTTGGTTTGAACATACACACACTACTATATATAAGACAGATAACCAACAAGGACCCACTGTATAGCACAGGGAACTCTACTCAATATTCTGTGATAACCTATATGAGAAAAGAATCTTAAAAAGACTGAATACATGTATGTGTATACCTGAATCACTTTGTTGTACACCTGAAAGTAACACAACGTTGTAAATCAAATATACTCCAATAATTTTTTTTTTTTAAATATAGTGGTTTAGTTGGATACCCCCCCACACCCTGCTGCAAGTTTATGAAAAGAGTTGACAGCCATTTTGCACTATGGACTCTGGTATGAAGAGCCAGGTGTGAGACCT
Source organism: Neophocaena asiaeorientalis asiaeorientalis (assembly GCF_003031525.2). Lineage (NCBI taxonomy): Eukaryota > Metazoa > Chordata > Mammalia > Artiodactyla > Phocoenidae > Neophocaena > Neophocaena asiaeorientalis. Next base: position 2,154,354 of record NW_020172982.1, on the reverse strand, counting down.
CTGACCCCAGCACCAAATGAATGAGTGAAACTAGGAAGTACAAAGAGGAAAAAAAGGGAGAATTCTTTGTAAAATAAGAAGAAGGCTTCCCTGGTGTTATGGGAAGCAGCAAAAGTAGTTCTAAGAGGGAAGTTTATAGAATACAAGTCCACCTTAAGAAGCAGGAAACATCTCTAATAAACAACCTAACCTTGCACCTCAAGCAATTAGAGAAAGAAGAACAAAAAAACCCCAAAGTTAGCAGAAGGAAAGAAATCATAAAAATCAGAACATAAATAAGTTGATGAACATAGATGCAAAAATCCTCAACAAAATACTAGCAAACAGAATACAACAGCACATTAAAAAGATCATACACCATAATCAAGTGGGATTTACTCCAGGAATGCAAGAATTCTTCAATATACACCAATCTATCAATGTGATTCACCATCTTAACAAATTGAAGGAGAAAAACCGTATGATCATCTCAATAGATGCAGAGAAAGCTTTTGACAAAATTCAACACCCATTTATGATAAAAACCCTATAGAAAGTAGGCATAGAGGGAACCTTCCTCCACATAATAAAGATTGCAGATGTAGAGAATGGAGTTGAGGACACAGGGAGGTGGAAGGGTAAGCTGAGACGAAGTGAGAAGTTGCCACTGACATATATACACTACCAAATATAAAATAGTTAGCTAGCGGGAAGCAGCTGCATAGCATAGGGAGATCAGGTAGGTGATTTGTGACCACCTAGAGGGGTGGATTAGGGAGGGTGGGAGTGAGACGCAAGAGCGAGGGGATATGGGGATATATGTATTCGTATAGCTGATTCACCTTGTTATATAACAGCAACTAACACAACATTGTAAAGCAATTATACCCCAATAAAGATGTTTTAAAAAGGAAAAAAGGAAAAAAAGAAAAGAGTTGACAGCCATAGCAACTTTTTATTTGCTTTTATCTTCATCATGGCTTGATTCATTGTGTTTAAGATTAACTATAATATTATCTTAATGGAATTGATGTTATGGTAAATCTCAACCTCAGCCCCAATTCTTCACCCCTCCCTGTAACCATGGTCTTTGCTGTGTGATTTTGCAGTTTGTCTCATCCACATATTGAAGTATACTGTCCCACCCTTTGACTTTGGCCATATGACTTTGACCAATGTGCCAGTTCTGAGCTGAGACTTTAAGAGGCCTCATATGTTTTCCCTTGTTCTGTTGTGTTTCTACCATTGCTGAAAGAGGAATATGCCTAAAAAACCCTGCTGATTCCAGGAGGAGGATGAAAAATTTATGGAGCTGACTCATCCAGCCAGCTACCCCAGCCAAGAACAACCAATCCCATCTACCCCGAGGCACATGAGCTAAATAAATGCTCATTGTCGTATGCCACAACATTTTGTTATCATTGGCTCTGTGCTACTTTTGTAACAATAGCTAACTAATATATATGTTCATAGGAGTGAAATATTCTAATACCAGCCCTTAGTCATAATGGATGTATGTGTATATTCACCATAAACCAGTCATTTACCAGTCACAACTGAGATTTCTCCATTCCTTCTTAAATGTACAATTTTAAGCAAAATGAGGGTTCAAAACACAGATACAGTAAGTACAGATACAATTAATCCAATTACTTAATTTACATAAACAATAATTATAAATAACAAGTGGTCCTTATTATATATAGGATTTGATTTTCTTTACCAAAAGAAGACTTAAAAATCATATTTTAGCACTGTGGCTGCATAAAAAAAAAAGTACATCTGAATGCTACCTTTGAAGGGGATGACAACTTATTTCAAACACAGTCATGACATGACTAGCATTATCACTTGTCAGTTAATTTTGGATGATTTCTTTGATTTTCTTTTGTCACTACAAGTTGTTTTTTTAATTCACTTGGGCCATCCCAAAATTTAACCAATATAATAGCATGCTTAATTTTATTTTTGCATTCCACAGCCATTGATAATAGCAAACTAATTTCCATAGCTGCATTTGATGAAAGTATGCTGATGGAACTCATATTTCACATCATTGACTATAATGAGCTATTTTATCAAACTGTCCTTATGACAGTATTATAGAGAAAATGATAAATTTACTAATTTATTCACTTGAGATTCCATTTGAAAATTTGAAAAGAAAGGAAAAGATCAATGAAGTCAGGTAAATTAGGTTTTCACCAAATGATACATCTGGGTCTATTTGAAACAATAGCACTAACCATCCCTGCTCTTAATGAAATGCTAACACTAAATAAGGGTTGATTAATTATTACTTTTAATAAAATGCTACAGAACAAATAAGTAGTTGTGAAATGCCCTATTGTGAACACATACGCACAATGTTTACTCATAATCAGTATAATTACTGCCATGGTTTTATATAAAATTGGTGGGGGGTTTTCACTTTGTTGATTTTTTTAATTTTTACTAGGGTTTTAATTTAGAAATTATCAGTAAGTAGCAATATCAATTCATGAGAGTTATAATTATTTTGTGGGATATTTCAAAAAACTTTGAAGTAACTAGAAACTTGTAGCATAGTATCTCTTTCTGGGATGCTGAAGTGTCACTTGGCATAGATCGGGCTGACATTGGTGCAAAAACAATCACATGTGCAATATGCCACAATGTCTTTTGTCAATCATTGTGCTCTATGGAATTTATACTCTCTGAACTCCAGAAACAGTACTAACCTAGAGCAGGTCAGGGTCTGGATAAACAATCTTCAAGCATTATATGACCATGATCATTTTGCTTTGGAAGCTTTTCCGAAGATAAAATGAACTCATTGGGATTTTTTCCCCCATTTACAAGCTATCAACAAGTGAAAATAATTGCTCTAATAAATTATTCAATTTGATATCTTCTTGAGGGTTTTATTGAATCACTAATGACTCTCTTTATCTATAATAAAACACATAAGTAGAAAAGTTTTTTTTAATTTTTTATTGTAGTAGAGTTGATTTACAATGTTGTGTTAGTTTCCTGTGTACAGCAAAGTGAATCAGTTATCATTTTTTATTGTTTTTAGATTCTTTTCCCATATAGCCCATTACAGGGTATTGAGTAGAGTTCCTTGTGCTATACAGCAGGTTTTTATTAGCTATCTATTTTATATATAGTAGTGTGTATGTGTCAGTCCCAACCTCCCAGTTTATCTGCACCACCCCCCCATGCCCTGGTAACCATAGCATTGTTTTCTACATCCCTGACTCTACCTCTATTTTGTAAATAAGTTCATTTGTACCCTTTTTTCCTTTTTTAGATTCCACCTATTACAGCAAGGTTATTTTAAGTGACAACTCTGTTCTTGATAAATGTTCACAGAAAAATGCATTGGTGCCATAACAGACAATGCTTCCTCCCTTTTTCATTCTTCTATCTATTTCTAACATTTCTCACCTACTACATTAAAACTGCCACCCATCCTTGAATCCAATTAATAAATCCTAAAATGATGTTGAATTCTAAAAGCAGCTGTAAAGATTAGGAGAACATGACATTCCTAATCGAAGTTGACACAGAAACAACAAAACTATAACTTCTGAAAAACTCCAAATTTTCATTAAATAAATGGTGCAAACACAGCTTGAACTTCAGAATGTTAGTGCTGAATGCCAATATCCTCTGGGGCTGTCAAGTTTGAGGAAAGAGAGTCCTTTGAAAATAATCGGTTTGAATATAGGTCAATCTCTGTCATTTCACAATAATGAAATGTCCAAAAATAAGTAAATAGATAATAATAAAAAGAAGAGGGGATTTGATCTTATCTTTCCTCATTTGGCCACATATGAATGGTCTGCTGTTTATACAATTTTGAAAACAGTGCTACAGTAGTCAATGAGACTATGTTTCACTATAAAATACCTGATCATCATCATAATAATCCTGAAAAATTATTGAGTGATTTTGATGTGCTAGTCTCCAATAATTTGTTTGTTAGTCTTATGTATTCCTCACCAAAACTTCATAAGGTGTGTACTTAATATTTTCCCATTATAAAAATAAGGAAACTGAGGTTCTGAGAGATTCAGGCAATTGCCTAAGTTCACACAGCTATTAAAAGTAGATGGTATGATATTATTCAACACAGTTTTCTTGGAAGTTTTAGCCACAGGTATCAGAGAAGAAAAATAAATAAAAGGAATCCAAATTGGAAAAGAAGTACAACTGTCACTTTTGCAGATGACATGATACTATACATAGAGAGTCCTAAAGATGCTACCAGAAAACTACTAGAGCTAATCAATGAATTTGGTAAAGTAG
>NW_020172982.1:2066111-2150067 GCF_003031525.2 Neophocaena asiaeorientalis asiaeorientalis | reverse complement strand
CATTTATTGTTTCTAGATTTTTTGATGATGGCCATTCTGACTGGTGTGAGATGATATCTTATTGTAGTTTTGCAATCTTGAGAACGAAAAATGGAGCTGGAGGAATCAGGCTCCCTGACTTCAGACTATACTACAAAGCTACAGTAATCAAGACAGGATGGTACTGGCACAAAAACAGAAATATAGATCAATGGAACAGGATAGAAAGCCCATAGATAAACGCACACACATATGGTCCCCTCATCTTTGATAAAGGAGGCAAGAATATACAGCTGGAGAGGGTGTGGAGAAAAGGGAACCCTCTTACACTGTTGGTGGGAATGTAAATTGATACAGCCACTATGTAGAACAGGATGGAGGCTCCTTAAAAAACTAAAAACAGAACTACCATATGACCCAGTTATCCCACTGCTGGGCATACACCCTGAGAAAACCATAATTCAAAAAGAGTCATGTACCACAATGTTCATTGCAGCAGTATTTACAAGAGCCAGGACATGGAAGCAACCTAAGTGTCCATTGACAGATGAATGGATAAAGAAGATGTGGCACATATATACAATGGAATATTACTCAGCCATAAAAAGAAACGAAATTGAGTTATTTGTAATGAGGTGGATGGACCTAAAGTCTGTCATACAGAGTGAAGTAAGTCAGAAAGAGAAAAACAAACACCATATGCTAACGCATATGTATGTAATTTAAAAAAAGCAGTACTGATGAACCTAGTGGTACGGCATGAATAAAGACACAGATGTAGAGAACAGACTTGAGGGCACAAGAGTGGGGGTGAAGGGGAAGCTGGGATGAATGAAGTAAGAGAGTAGCATTGACGTGTATACACTACCAAATGTAAAATGGATGGCTAGTGGGAAGCTGCTGCATAGCACAGGCAGATCAACTTGGTGCTTTGTGACCACTTACAGGGGTGGGATAGGGAGGGTGGGAGGCAGACACAAGAGGGAGGGGATATGGGGATATATGTATACATATAGCTGATTCACTTTGTTGTACAGCAGAATCTAACACAACATTGTAAACAGTTATACTCCAATAAAGATGTTTAAGAAAATGTAAGATGGAAAAAAAAAGTAGATGGTGTAGCTGGGGTCAGATCCATCAAAATCGAATATTTCTTAATCTTGAAAATGTACTATAACTTCTAAGGCTTTCATTTGAGCCTCTATGCTATAATTCTAAGAATGATAAATGAGAAATTATTTATTTTCATGGCATAAAGAAATATAGCATATAATTATCCTTCCACAATATCATAAATAAACTACTGAACTAGTGATCATGTCCTATGTCTGTTCAAAAAAAATAAGGTTGGTTAACCTGATCAAGTTTCATAAAGCAAGCTTTTTTTTTTTTTTTTTTCGCGGTACGCGGGCCTCTCACTGTTGTGGCCTCTCCCGTTGTGGAGCACAGGCTCCGGACGCGCAGGCTCAGTGGCCATGGCTCACGGGCCCAGCCGCTCCGCGGCACGGGACACGAACCTGCGTCCCCTGCATCGGCAGGTGGACTCTCAACCACTGCGCCACCAGGGAAGCCCAAGCAAGCATTTTTTTAAAACTTTCTTTTCCATGAGAAGGTGGTCTAACCTCCAGATCCTAGACAACTGAAAAATTACATCAACTTAGTGACTGGGTCAACCGTTTCATTTCAGGATTATTTTATGGACGAAACAGATAATGTAGAAACTGCATGTGAAAAAATAACCCACCCTAACTATCAAAAATTTAAATGATGCCTTAAAAGATATATACAATATCCCCTTAAATAGATGAATAAATAGAAGATGGATGAATGGATGAATGGATGGATGGATGGATGGATGGATGATAATATTCAGGTAGATAATATTTGTTTCTGATTCAGATGAGTTTATTTTCAAACTGAACCCTAAGTAGGGGAGGTGGTGTGTGGTTATATAAAATTGTCCAGCAACTTCTCTGTATCTTTCCAACGTTCAGACTCTGCCTCTGTCCTGTCTGCTTCTCCACACTTGAGCTGGCTTCACTACATCTCACCTCTGGTAACTGATGAAACTGCCTGACTACAGGACCGGTGGTTCTGGCAAAACCTACCCAGCTTTTTCTCCTATCAGCTATTCAAAGGTTGACATTAGAAAAGCTACAAAAAGAGCCCCAGAGACCTCATGTGATTCAACTGAAACGCATTTGTCATAATCCAGTCACAGTGTGTCTGCCCCCAGGGAAATTATATATTCTTTTTTCTCCCAGTACAGTGGGAATTATGTAGTAAACCATCTTTCTCTTTTGTTTTGACCTCCAGGGAGGTCAGAAGTAGATTCACAGCTTAATCACATGAGACTGTATAGTGGATTTGTTTTTTTATTTCCTTTCTGGTATAATTTACTCTAGTTGGGCTTTTCCTGCTGTTGATTTTATTTATATTTAACTAATTAAGCATCTCTCCAACTGGGTTTCCTAGAACATTCATTCTTATATATATTAATAAATGTTTTATTGGGAAAAAACCAGATTGCTTTAAAAATGTGTTTGGGAAATGTTGCATCATAACTATAGTCCTGTGCCATCCCCAAGAGTCACTTGGTACTGAATTTTAAGGAAACCCATTGAAGTTTATTTAACCAAAATTCCAAACAAGTTTAAACATAGAGCAGTTTTGTCATGATATCTATCAATATCTCAGAATATGGCTTGGAAAACACTATGGTTCTTCATTATGTATATATCCTGAAAGCCACTTTATATCTATGAGGAAGTAAGAAGTATGAATGAATGGATGAATGCATGAATGAATGGTAAAATAGACAAATTAGAATTGAACATTTTTTCTGAAATTGCACAGTACATTATTATAATTTCCAAGCTGTATTCTAAATTACAATCTGATGTGTAAAAATCGCTGTACCCATTACAACAAGCCTGTTTGTAGAAAGAATTTGAAGCAGCTTAAAGAGACATATTTAAGAGAATTTCTGAAGAAGAGTAAAAGATTAGAATCAAGGAAGGTGAGATAACGAAAAGGTTAAATCTAGAAAAATAAAATCAGTGAAAAAGAAGATACTGCAGAAGATCACAAAACTTAGCTCTGAAATTCTTACATCCAAGAAAAGGAAAAATAGAAAGAAAACACTCAAGTGGTTTTAAAATTAGTGATCTCTAATAAAAGAAAGCAGACCATTATAAAAGGTTTTAAGAAAACTTTAGTCATTCTGAATTATAAGAAGGGTTTATCATATAGAAACATATTTGAGTTAATAATAGTCTTCTTACAAATACCATATGATATCACTTACATGTGGAATCTAAAATATGACACAAGTGAACCTATCTATGAAACAGAAACAGACTCATGGACATAGAGAACAGACTGGTGGTTGCCAAGGGGGAAGGGGTTGGGGGAGAGACGGAGTGGGAGGTTGGTGTTAGCAAATGTAAGCTATTATATATAGAATATATAAACAACAAGGTCCTACTGTATACCACAGAGAACTATATTCAATAGCCTATGATAAACCATAATTGAAAAGAATATTAAAAAAGAATGTATATATATGTATAACTGAATCAATTTGCTGTACAGCAGAAATTAAAACACTGTAAATCAACTCTACTTCAATAAAAAATGCAAAAAAGTAATAGCCTTATTATAGACATCACTAAGCAATGTCATTCTAAATGTATTTAATTATAGATTTGTTAAGTATATTTGGGGAAGTCTTTTTGGACATATAACATTATATTACTTTCAGGTGTATGACATAATGGTTCAATATTTGTATATATTGTGAAATGATCACCACAATGTCTAGTTACCTTCTATCACTACACGTAGTTACAAAAGGGAGATTTTTAGTAAATATCTTATAAATTGTAGGTGTGATACATTCAGTAAATAAAGCTAGAATGAGACTTCCGGTCTCATTCCAAAATGAATGAGACAAACTCACCCTCATACACAGACTTTATGAGAGAACTAAGAAAGCCTGTTTGATAATCCATAGATCCCTAAGGAAGATCAAGGCTATAAAAAGAAGCTAGATAGATTTTTCAGAGATTGGTGAAGAGATATCTGTCAAGAGAGCCAGCATAGGACGACTTGGGTCTTGTCATTGGGCTCTCAAGCAGAGGAGACTCAGCAGAAAGGCACCAGAAGCCTCTAGGCTGGCCCCCTGGACTGTGAGCCCCATGAGGGCAGGAACCACAAATGCCATGGTGACCATTGGGTCTTCTGTGCCCTGCACAGTGTGCAGCATTATTATTATCTTACTTTTAGCTTGCCTCTTGCATCCAAGTATTATTCCCCACTGTCATCCCTATGCTTTATAATGGTCCAAAGTCCTTCACTCAATATTCTGTAACAACCTATATGGGAAAAGAATCCGAAAAAGAGTGGATATATGTATATATATATAACTGATTCACTTTGCTGTACACCTGAAACTAACACAACATTGTAAATCAACTATACTCCAATAAAATTAATAAAAAAAAACTCACACACACACACAAAGTCCTTCATGCCAGTCTCCTTCCACAAGATCTCATTTCATCCAAAAGATCTTGTTTCAAATTTCTTCTCTGCTTTTTCTCCCTATTCTCCAAATCTCCCTTCAAACCTCTCACTTAATCAAAAGAATAATTTTAACTATTATAATTAAGGAAAAAAATGTGTTTAAATTTCCATATTTCCTCATTCTGAGGTATAGTTATTGCATTTAATATTTTTGAAATATGGATTCATCTAAAAATAGATCCATAGGTTTAATACAGTAGCATTTTTTGTCCCCCTTAATTATTATTAAATAAACGATATGTATTGCAATCATTGGTATCTTAGAATGGAAGAAACATAGTAATTAATGTTGATAAATAAATGGCTGACATTCCATGTTACTTTCTTTTTTAATAATAGCTCTTTGGGGAGCAAATGTCAGAAAACAATTCAATCTAGCTAATGCTGAGAAGGAAATTTATTTGCCACATAACTGAAAATTTAGGAGTTCAGGCATGGCTTGATCCAGGGATTGACTAATGTCTTTAAGACTCTTCCCATCTCCTCTAGTTTAGCTGTATATTTTTTTCTGGCAGGCTATCTCCAAGTGGCAGGTAAACTGACCATTCACTAGTAGTTCAAAGATTACTTGGTCCTAACAGTTTTTATCCCAAGGACTAGAGGATATCTTTCCTGATACGTCTAGCAAAAGCCTTAGATTGTGATGGAATGGGGGGACCAGGGGAAGTATCTGAAAGAGGATTAGGATTTCCACTGCACCATCTTAGGTGACACTGTGACCCCAGATGGTCTGGATTTTCCCACTGTTTAGATTTCACACTCTTGTTAAATGAGATCTGGGCCTCAGTAAAATGGCTTGTGCTCTGAAGAATGTTCAGGATATCCCTAGCATCCCACAGTAAAAGCAGATGTTCCGAATTGATTATGAGTGGCAAAAAAAAAGAGTTAACAGCTTTAAATATCTCCAATAAATTCATCCAAAGATATTCTAATAACATGCTCTTAGTTTTGCTTTGTTTTCTCATGATAATCTTAGTGCCCTGGGTGTTAAAAGTTTATCTTCTATGATTTTGCTTATTCTACATTTTTTATAAAAGAACAAGAGATCATTAGGTCTAGAAAAAAATGCCACTGTCATTTAGTCTGCCATCCCCACTATGATTCACCTCATGGTGGAAACCAAATTCAGAAGGACTGAGACTTAACCAAGGTCACAAAGAACAGAAGTAACATCCAGCGTTCTCTCCACCATACATGTTTGTACGCTGAAAGTGTAGATCTGCCTATCAAATCATTTAAAACACTTGTCTTAAAATTCCCATGATTTCAAGGACACATAACTTATCTCTCAGAGACGACAACATTGCTCAAGAAAATGAAAGTTGCCACTGAGTTTTTTTTTAATTTTTATTGAAGCATAGTTGATTTACAATGTTGTGCTGTTTCAGGCATATAGCAAAGTGATTCAGTTACTTACATATATATAAAAATATACACATATTTTATATGTATATAAATCTATTCTTTTTCAGGTTCTTTTCCCATATAGGTTATTATAAGATATTGAGCATAGTTCCTTGTACTACACAGTAGGTACTTGTTGGTTATCTATTTTATATATAATAGTGTGTATCTGTTTATCCCAAACTCCTCATTTATCACTCCCTCCCCCTTTCCCCTTTGGTAACCATAAGTTTGTTTTCTATGTTTATGAGTCTATTTCTGTTTTGTAAATAAGTACATTTGTATCATTTTTTAGATTCCACATATAAGTGTTATCATATGATATTTGTCTTTCTCCATCTGACTTACTTCCCTTAGTATGAAAATCTCTCTGTCCATCCATGTTGCTGCAAATGGCATTATTTCATTCTTTTTTATGGCTGAGTAATATTCCATTGTATATATGTACCACAATTTCTTTATCCATTCATCTGTTCATGAACACTTAGGTTACTTCCATGTCTTGGATATTGCAAATAATGCTTCAATGAACATTGGGGTGCATGTATCTTTTTGAATTAGAGTTTTCTCCAGATATATGCCCAGGAGTGGGATTGCTGGATCACGTTAATTATATTTTTGGCAACTGAGTTTTTAACTCAGAAAAATCTTCCAGGCTGGCCCATTGAGGTATCTCACTTTAAACTGAATTGTTTAAAATTAAGAAGCTTCTTCCATTTCATATTTAAATTTTTTTAAAAGAATAACAAATTTTAAAGAGTGACTATTTCAAAATATGAAAATAACTCCTCCAAAACTTTCTGAAAGTTTTCAAGCTGCAAAGGCACTTCCTTTATGCCCTATACACTTGACCTTAACACTCTAAGAGCATTATTGCCTTCAGTTGACTCGGGGGTATGAAGAGCAATTCCTCACATTTTATCAACTTTTGACAATGGGCACATATGGGCCTGAGTGATCTAAAATAGATTAATGAGGCCCTAAAGTACTTTAACAAATAATGGAGCATTTTAAAATTTATTTTGTTTTTTAATTCATTTAACTGCAATCCCTTTAACAGGTAAAACACTCCCTCCTGAACATATTAAAAGGCATACTATATTGAGGTTTTATTAATTTATATGTTTCAATTCATTTATTATTTGTTCATTTTATTAATTTATTCACTGAATTGAACTTCACCTTACAAACATTGTAGAAATCAATAACTTTATTGGACTGTGCATGCAACACAATAACTTTTCAGCAGGTTATCCAGGGAATTTGAAATCTATGCGCAAGAACACGATTAACGTAATGCAAAAATACAGTTCACATTTCAAAGAGCATAAGATGACAGGGATGCACTCAAGAATTTTGATTCTGTCCTCCTTGGAAGGTAGAGTTTTTAAAATAATCAAAGATGGTTTGGGAGCATTCTGTACTCTTCCCCTTTTGTTATCTTAGTTGTCCATTAGTAAAATTTCCCCTCCCTCTCTCAGAGATTCAGTCTTGTAAAGCACCTTCCCTACCCTCTCCTTACTGATCAAAATAATAAAGATCTTAATGAACTGATTCACACCCGAGTTCCATATGTTCCCAGCTTGACTAATGAGGAGTCGTGGTGGAATTTTGAGCATTTACACCCATCATAAAGAAATTTGTAAATAATATTTGGCAGACTAGGTTGAGGAAGATCTTCCTCTTCCCATGAAATGACAAGGTTTTGGCAGTCATCTATATGGAAGTCTGCTCTGGCCCCTTAGAGTGACTTAAGTCTTTTCTAAAAATAATTTCTTTCTGGAGAAAGAAATTATTCTTCCTACACTCTTGATGGGTGTGTAAATTGGTACAGCCACTATGGAAAACAGTATGGAAGTTCCTCAAAAAATTAAAAATAGAATTACCATATGAACTCCTGGGCATATATTCAAAAAAACAAAACCACTAATTTGAAAAGATACATGTACCCCAATGTTCATAGCAGCATTATTTAATATGGCCAAAGTATGGAAGCAACCTAGGTGTCCATCAACAGATGAATGGGATAAAGAAGATGTGGTACATATACACTGTACAATGGGATACTACTCAGCCATAAAAAAAGAAGAATGAAATAATGCCATTTGCAGCAACATAGATGGACTTGGAGGGCATTATGCTAAGTGAAATAAGTCAGACAGAGAAAGACAAATACTGTATGATATCACTTACATGTGGAATCTAAAATATACAACAAACTAGTGAATAAAACAAAAAAGAGGCAGACTCATAGATTTAGAGAGCAAACTAGTGGTTACCAGAGGAGTGAGAGAAGGGGGAGGGGCAACATAGGGGTAGGAGATTATTTTTAAAAGGGTTATGGGATTATATGAAATCATGTGTGTGAAACTTTTGAAAATTGTAAAGCATCATAAAATTTAAAGAATCTTTCATTCAATAAAAATGTTAAAATAATAATAACAATAATTCCCTTCTTACCAGGTTAGAAATCTGTTTATCTGTGAGATTTAACCAAAAAGTACTTCGTCTTTGGGTCCACAGAACCAAGGCTGTTTGAGAAAGTTGTTTCCTTGATCTACTCAATACACATGACCACCTTAAACCACCATCCTCCGACACAGTTGAAAAGAAATGACTCTCTATTGCCTTGCTTAGCACTCTATAACTCCAGCAACTGAGCTGACAAACATAAATCCTGCCTGTAGGGTCATCCCACCCCAGACAGTGGATATATTCGAGATCATTTTTGCTGCTGAACAACTTCTATAAACTTCACACTCCAATTCGTCTATCACTGTGTTGTGGTCTTACTCCCAATTGCCTATCTTCCTCCTTTTCCCTACAGAGTGTCTAACACATTTTTCAATAAATATTTGTCACACGAATGGATGAATAAAAAATAATCCAAATTCCTAGATGCCCCACACTTATCTAGTGTCCTTGCTTTATGCCCCAATCCCTCAGAAACTGGATTTTGCCCACATCTGAGTTTCTGATATCTGGTGTGTGACTGTCCTGAGGTACCATGTGGACCACCCCTATTACTTGAAACTCAGAGAATTTCTATCCTGCCCTGAATTGATAGCACTCATCCTGGAATTCTGTTTAGATTTTACAGAATCCTTTTCATGTTTTTCAAGATCCCTCTTCCAAAGTTCAATCTCACAATTTGGAATGTAACTTTGGGTCCATTTTTCATGAGACCACTCCCTAGAATGACTGACCTGAGCCATAATTTCATGTTCAAACCTTTAGATTCTGCTAAAGGTCTCTTTACTTCATCCTTGCCTGCCCTCTCCCCATGTATACTGTCACTGTCCAAAGTCTGATTCAGACAGGTAGTTCTTTTCTCTTTTTATGTAGAAGGATCAAACAGAGATTCCAAATACATTGGTTCCTATAACCACCTTAAGAAATACATTCTAGTGCATCCAGTAATATAAAGTACGCAGGGCTTCCCTGGTGGCGCAGTGGTTGAGAGTCCGCCTGCCAATGCAGGGGACACAGGTTTGTGCCCCGGTCCGGGAAGAACCCACATGCTGCGGAGCGGCTGGGCCTGTGAGCCATGGCCACTGAGCCTGCACGTCCAGAGCCTGTGCTCCGCAACGGGAGAGGCCACAACAGTGAGAGGCCCGCGTACCCTCCCCCCCCCAAAAAAAATAATAAAGTACGCAGATTTTAGGGGGAAAAAAACCCTCTAGATCATGGTAATATCCTGCTATCTCATCTCCTGTATCAGGTTGTTGAGTATCTTCAGAGAAAATTACAAAATATTTTAGAGTACCTACTATGTGCCAGATTCTCTGGTAGATTTGGAAGGTATAGTGGTGAACAAGACAGTCAAGGTTCCAGCCCTCACAGCTTGCTTAGTTGGCTCATTTTTCATACTTTGGTGTCACTACAAATTCACAGTTCCCAGGAGAAGGGTTTTCAGCTCTATCCAAAAATCCTGTGTGTTCCTAGACAATTCTCTCCCCTATTCCCCAGTATGTCTCTTTCAAAACACTCCACTCACTGCAAGCTCCTCGCCCTCCACCTCCCTCCTTAATCAAGATTAACCCTAACCCTAACCCTAAGCCTAACCCTAACCCAAGTGTCATGAGATCATCTCCTACATCACAGAAAAAAGAGGAGTCATCACTTGAGAACACACTCAAATGTTATCTCCTTCCTCAATTCAAAATATCCAGCCAACTTGGCTTCTTTCCCCCTCTCAAAGCAGGAGAGGTATCTTTCCCTGTCTCTGAGATAAATCTGATACCACTCCTGGCTTTCTCAGATATCTCCATTCATCAACTGTCTTCATCCCTCTTTCCGATATCCTCATCTGTTCCCAGTCTAGATTCCCTCCTGTTTAAACAGGCTGAAGTAGCTCTCGGTTCAAAGGAAAACTCTATGTTGACCTTTTCTGGAATTTCTTTCCTTTTCCCTTCCTTTCAAAGCCAAGCCTTTTGAGAGAGGTTTTTCCAACTCGGATTTCCAGAGTTGCATCCGGGTGTGCATCTCCCACCCAGTCCCCTCTCCGCCATTCATCTTGCCCAATTTCTCTGCCCAACACATCCCTACTGACCCTAGTCTCACAAAAGTAATAGAACCGCTGTGTTGATGAACATTGTAGTTTTCTATTCTTATCTTGCTGGACCTCATTGATGCACTTGACACCCGTGATTTCTCCATCACAATGGAAAAGTTCTCTTTTCCTGGAATTCATGATCCTCCACCCACTGGTTGTTTTTTCTTTCAGTACTTTGAATATAAGTACACTCTTATCTGGCCTGTGGAGATTCTGCTGAAAAAACTACTGAAACCTCTTATGAGGATTCCCTTGTATGTAATAAGTTGTTTTTCTTTTGCTTTTAATATTCTCTTCTTATCTTTAACTTTTGACATTTTAATTACAATGTGATTCCAAAGATTCTTTCCCACTATATAAAAGGTTATGAGTTTTCAACATTTTTCTGATAAACTTTTACTACTTTTATAATCAGAGGAAAAGTTATACTGAAAAAAAATAAAAAGTCTACCCTCAGAATAAATATTTGCCTGAATCTACACTGAAACTTCTCAAAAGATGATTACACACACATATGCATACATGCAATTCTAAAAATAATTTGAGCAACACAAACATGAACATAGAAACTTCCAAGGTAATTTATCCTGAAAATGACCTTTGGTGTAAAACTCTGGAATTTCTTTGGGATGTATAATGATGACTGACTTAATAAATATTTGAGAGATTATTTAAACAAAATCAGCCTAGATGAGCCTAGATTTTGGAAATTTCCCACTGAAATCAGAGCCATATAAGTCGTGGCAACATTTGAACAATCATAAACCATTATACCCAGCTTGAGGAAGTCCCAAATTCCCAGGTTTTGCCCTAGTCAAATTTAGCATCATTCAACATAGAAAATGAGGGGATTCAATTTCCATTTATTTTAGACAATATCATAACAATATCTAGTTTAAAAGGCATTCTTATAGCATTTATGTCTCATTCTAATGATTTTATGAATTGAAGAGAAGGGAATAAACAGAAATAAAAGTGTACTTGCAGGGCTTCCCTGGTGGCACAGTGGTTAAGAATCTGCCTGCCAATGAAGGGGACACGAGTTCGATCCCTGGCCCAGGAAGATCCCACATGCCGTGAAGCAACTAAGCCTGTGCGCCACAACTACTGAGCCTGCACTCTAGAGCCTGTGAGCCACAACTACAGAGCCCGAGTGCTACAACTACTGAAGCCTACGGGCCTAGAGCACGTGCTCCACAACACGAGAAGGCAGGACAATGAGAAGCCCACGCACCACAATGAAGAGTAGCCCCCACTCACCGCAACTAGAGAAAGCCCATGCACAGCAACGAAGACCCAACACAGCCCAAAATAAAAATAATTAACTTTTTTAAAAAGTATACTAGGAAATGTATTTGACTCAGCAATACTTGGCAGTGTGATTGCCCAGGAACATCTACTGCATTTTTTAATTCTTCCCAAAACTGCCCTGCTCACATGTTTCTCCTGGAACTGTGTGACAATAATTTATCTATTGTCATGTTTCTAGAAGTGTATTTGTTGTTACTGCAGTGTCATACACTTGAGTTATATTTTTCTTCTTGTGTTGAAGAGAGTTGAATAAGATTTCAAGTAAGCATATTATAAAACCCTTCAGGGAGGGGACTTTTTTTTTAATAACATTTGGCCTTTACCTAAAATTGCAATCACACCTAGAAAAATGCATCTATATTTTAAGTGTAATTTTTCATTATTCAAGTGTAATTTTTTATTATTTTAGCCTGATGTATTTTTCCGAATCTAACCATGGAAGATGTACAACTTTCCCTGGAAAAATATGCCATCCGTTTTGTTTTATACATCAATTTTCCCCTTAAACTGTTTAAGCATGTATAGATAATTGAGGGGTTTTTTAAAAGAATTTTCCACTTAAAATTACACAAAAAAACTACGTTAAGCAAAAAAAGTTCAATATAAAAGCCATAAAATAGCCTACAGTGTGCTAGTTAGATTCCATATACAATACCAAAAAATTCACAGGTCAAGATTTAAAGACAGAAATAACTAGCAGCATGTTTTGCATGTGTCCTCGAAAGTTCAACAGAATGCAAATACTAAGGAAAACAGGGGTTGGGGGGTACTCCTTGGAAGTAATTACAATTAGATAACTTTTCTATTATTCAGTGGAGCCAGTGACATTCAAAATTAAACTATTTTACAATAATTATTGATCATGTCTGTGTGTGTTTTATAAAACATAAATGCTTGGAATAAACAGGCATTACTTTAAAAGAAAGGGCTGATTACACTGAGCTAAACATATAGATTGATATTTTTAACAGAAGCTGTCTAAAAATTATGCCTGGGATGTCTGGATCTAAATTAAAATTCCAGGAAACCTGGCAAAGCTAGGAAGCTAAAGAAAAAAGATAAAATTCCATCCGCAGGCTAGCTTCCAAATGCCAACTCTTTTTTTGCGAGACAATGAGAGATATACACAATGTATTGGGTAACACCCTGCTGAAACTTGTCACCCTTTTTCACTTTGTTACCTCCATTCCTGCCAGAGGTAAATCTAGTTCAGTAACAAGGTAGCCTTCCCAATTTCTTAAGTTTCCCTGTAAGATGCATTTTCTCCTACTCTGTTTGCCTTGACTGATCCTTTTACCTTCCCAGCACACACCCTTGTTCAATCTCTTTTTACATAAAACAAGGAGATAAAGATCCAAATACAAATATATGTGATATTCTTACCTCTGTTTCTTATTTTCCACAGTCTGATCTTTCTTTTCTCTCTAATTTTCTACACTTCTTTCTGTTTCTGACTCTCTGCATTCAAAATCTCACTTTTATCTTGGACAGCTGAAATGTCTGCACAATTTGTTATCAAGTCTGAAAATTGTTTCTTAATAAATTATCCTGAAACCTTTTTAAGAGTTTATCATTGAAGGATGAACGTCTAGATTTATTTCTTTTATGAGTTATTAATTCTACAGGTTGGGATGTTAAAACTGGGGACTACCTTGCCTGAGCCTTGTTTATGGATCCAAGTTCTGATCAAACAGAGAACTGGACAGACATCCTTTACTGTGTGACTGATATTTTCTCTAAGCAGTGGCCTGAGAACTGTGTTTGCCCTCATATATCAACATATATTGCAAACAGAACAAAAATCAAAGATGTAGTTGATCAGTTGATCAACTGAGAATCTTCATCATTCCTTTTCACTCTCAATACTTACATCTCCCCTTACTTACCTTAAATTACATTGTCAATCGCTATAACCACTCCTTTGTCCTTTTATTTTACTGCCTGCCATATTCCCAATCTTGATTAAATGCACAGATGTTGCTACTGTCTTATGCAACTGAAAGTTGATGGAGAAAATCAGTCAACCAGACTGACCAGGCTCAACTTAAATTCCTTCCATTAACACCCTTAATGAAGTCCACTAATAATGACTCATGTCCATAGTTCATCCACTCTCCTACTTTCCCAGCCAACTACTTCATGCCTTCTGTCCTCTCTTCAATTTGTACCATCTCCTGCCCCATCCTCATTCTTAGCTGAATGAAAAAATAGAAGGAATCAGAAGAGAACTTCCATGAACTGCTTCTACCACATTTATCCACCTGCCGGCATCTGTGTTCATGAACCCTGCCCTTCCCAGATGAATTGTCCAAATTCTATCAGTGGCCAACCCCTACACTTTTATACTACATTCACTCCCCCTAAAATGATACTTCTCTAGCAATCCTTCCCCCTCTTTCCTGCATCTACTTTTCTCTCTTCTTGGTTATTCCTATCAGCATACATACTTGTTATGATAACTCCCATTTTCATATTTTTCTCCCACCCTAAAAATATAATCTATTTGTCCTCATATTCTTCTCCAGCTACAACCCTATTTCTCTTGTCCCTTTAAGCAAAATTCCTGAAAATGCTTGTCCCCCAGTTGGTGTCCCCCAGTTCTCACATTTTCTTTTAGAGCACTCCTATCAGGCCATCATTTCAATCACGCCAACAAAATTTACTTTTGACCTCCACATTGATAAATCCAAAGACTAATTTGTTTTTATCTTCTTATTTGAACTATAAGCAGCATTGCAGACTGTCTATCCCTCCTTTCTTCTAGAAACTCTTCCTTCACTTGACCTAAAATAAAAATCATATTTTCTGGTTCTCCTCTTATATCCCAGGAGTGCAAGGATAGTTCAATAAGGGCATTATAAGATCACTATTTTCTATTATTTCTGTTATTTTCTATTATCTCAAAACTTCTAGGCAAGACAATAAAACGTAATAAAGAAATAAGAGGTTAAAACACCTAAATGAAGAAAACAAAATTATTATAACAAATAGAGGATTATATGCCAAAAATTTTAATTGCCCATAAATAACTTTAACATAAAACACGTAGTTCCTAAGTGAAGAGAACCACAAACTGCTAGTGAGAAATATGAAAGATGACAAAATCAGAAGACATAATTGCAGAAGCTTAAATAGGAAGTGAATAGCTTACAGAAAGGTTGGAGATGGCTTCTGAAGCCTTTAGTTACAGAACTAGATACTGTGGTCCTGGATTAGAAACCTAAGTATCATAGAGATGTCAGTTTTAACAGATTCATCTACATGCTTAATAAAATTCCATCCAAAATCTCAGTAAGACATTTTCTACAAAGTGTTAACACTATTCTCAAGTTTACCAAAAAGCTGTGACAAGCAAGACAAGAGAGGATCAGAGGAAGAACTGAGGAAATTTAAATAAAGTCTGAAGTTCAGTTAATAATGTGCCAGTGTTAATTTCTTAGTTCCAATAATTGTCCTATGGTTATGAAAGAGGTTAATATTGAGGGAAGTTGAGTGAAGAACATCAGGGAACTTTCTGTATTTTCTCTGTAAATCTTCTGTAAATCTAAACTTATTTCAAAATAAAAAATATAAATAAATAATTAAAATAAAGAGTAGGGAACTTTCCAAACAGATATCAAACATACAGTAAAGGGACTTCCCTGGTGGCATAGTGGTTAAGAATCCTCCTGCCAATGCAGGGGACGTGTGTTTGAGCCCTGGGCCAGGAAGGTCCCACATGCTGCAGAACAACTAAGCCCATGCACCACAACTACTGAGCCTGCACTCTAGAACCCGTGAGCCACAGCTACTGAAGCCCACATGCCAAGAGAAGCCACCACAATGAGAAGCCCACGCACTGCAATGAAGAGTAGCCCCTGCTCACCACAACTAGAGAAAGCCTGCATGCAACAATGAAGACTGAACGCTGCCAAAAATAAATAAATAAAACAAATAAATTTTTTTTAAAAAAAACATATAGTAAAGCTACAATCATCCAAACAGTAGGGAAAAAACACTAATAGATGAAGAAATTAAACAGAACGAAATAGATGAATTTGGTATCACAATCACTGAAGAAAAATTATTCACCAAATGGAGTTAATCAGTAAGTTAATTATGTTAGTGATGAGAAATCAAGTTTAGATTCTTATCTAAAGCAACAAAGCAAAATAAATTCTAACTGGAGTATACTATTAAATATTTAAAATAAACCATTTTGAGGAATTCCCTTGCAGTCCAGTGGTTAAGACTCCGAGAGCCCTTTCACTGCCGAGGGCCCTAATTTGATCCCTGGTCAGGGAACTAAGATCCCACATGTTGTGTGGCACAGCCAATAAATAAATAAATAAACAAACAAACAACTCTAAAGAAAAATATATTTTTAATAAAATAAACCATTTTCTTCCAAAACCAAACAAGAATATAAGTAAATACTTCTCTGATCACAGGATAGAAGAGGAACTTCTAAACATAAAAACCATGGAACAAACTATAAAGAACTATTAAAAAAAGACTTTGGAGAAAATTTTGGAAATTCTGTCTAAAAACTCCAAAATAATTGAAAGGTTAAAAGAACATCAGGAAAATTATTTGCCACAAATATAAGAGATAAGAGGTTAAGGCCTTTCTTCATTGATTTAATTAGGTTAGAAAAATTAATAAGGAATAATTAATACTCTAACAGGAACCAGGGCAAAGAACATGAACCAACAATCCCAAGAGAAATAAGACTGGCTAATGAATACACTTTGAAATTCAACCTTTCTAGTGGCCAAAAAGTAAAAGATTAATAATATAAGTTTTTTGACGTTGTATTAGCAAATATTCAAACAGGTAGTAATAACCAGTACTGACAAGAATCTGTTGGAATAGACTCCACTGTTGGCACCATTGATGACCATGTAAATTATGCAAGCTTCCTGGAAAGAGATTTGGCAATGTAATAAACGAGGCTGTAGAATGGTCATTTCCTTTTGTCAAATATATTGCTGAAGATTTACATACCTGTCAAATTGTTGTTAACAATAACAAAAAGAATGGAACTAGAAGGAAATACATGAAAAATGAACAGTATTTATTGCTAGGTGGTGACATTATGTGAAAATTTTACTTTCTTTTAGTTCTTTAAATTTCCTAATCTCTCTGGTAGCATCTATTATATAATTTTTTATTTGCTTTGTATTTTTCTCTGTTCTCTAAAGTTTCTATAATTTTTCTATAATTAGGAGAGAAATGCAAGTTTTTACACAGAGGAAACTGAATCTAAAAAATAGAGGAATATAAGAAATGCTTAAATACATCTAGATTTTTAAGCATTCAAAATATATAAGAAATTCTGATGCTGACTGATATTCTGATATTCCACAAAAGACAATAAAATAGACCTGCCATATTAAACCTGAAAACATATTAAAATAAGAAAACGTGTTGGGCTATCTGGCACATCCTCATTTCAGAAGGAAACCAATCAATTGTGTATTGTCTCTAGGTCTTTAGTTTCCTATTTCCTAGTCATAGACCCAAACCTCTGGTTGATAAATTCTGATCCCCCTTCTGGTTCCTCCATTATTTCCTGAGGCTGCTGGGACACATGGTCTAGAGATTATTCTGGGCCTTAGATGGTTGTGTCAGTTCCAGGATTACTGGAGATTCCAACTTGCTCCAGAGAATACCTAGTTCAGTGTGACTTTCTCCTCAAACACACATTAGAGGCCTGCACCATCATTCCCTGAAGGCTGAGGAATTGCTATTGGTTTTTCAGAAATATTTGACAGTTTTCAGACTTCTTTTTTTTTTTTTTTTTTTTTGGTGGAGTAGGAAGAGGCAAAGTTTCATGAAACAATACTTAGCTTTACTGTGGTAAATACTCTGATATTTTCTATTCTATTCTCTTCTATTCTGTTCTGCTTCTTTGTTTTTTAACCCACTAAATTGATTTCATGCGCTTCCAATGGGTTCTGATCCTAAGAGTAAAAAACACTGGACCAGAAAATATGGAGGTTGCTAGCTGACAAAAAAAAAGCAAGCCAGTGACAAAAATGCTCAGTCAGGCGTTCAGAAACGGAGCAAAGGACAAAGCTATGCAGAATGGGGTATTATTCAGTATTGACTCTTCTATGCAGAACTTCTAGAAGTAGGGATTAAAAAAAGAAAAGCACAGATGGTTTTAGGTCCTATACAGACCTAACATTACATAACATTGAATATTAAAGTGAGGCAGCAATTCTCCTTTTGGTTCTCCAGTCCTCCTCCGCTGTCTGCCGGGGACTTGGTTCCAGGAGCCCCGCTGCGGATACTGAAATCCACGGATGCTCAAGTCCCTTATATAAAATGCCAGAGTACAATCAACACAGTCCTCCGATGAATACAATCCTACAATGAATACAGTCATACAAAGAGCACAGTCCTACAATGAATACATCCGGCTCTTGGTTTCGAGGGTTTGGCATCCTGTGCAGGGTTGACTGTATTTCATTCCTTCCGATTATCACGTATAGAAAGCTACAGTTGTCAATTCTTGCCAGTAAAAGCTCTTTTTAAAAAGTATTTGTTTAGGGGAAAGGAGGGGGAGGATAAATTTGGAATTTGGGATTAACAGATACAGACTACTATGTATAAAATTGATAAACAACAAGGACCTACTATATAGCACAGGGAACTATATTCAATATCCTATAATAAAGCATAGTAGAAAGGAATATGGAAAAGACTATATATATATAACTGAATCACTTTGCTGTACACTTGAAACATTGTATATCAACTATACTTCAATAAAAAAACTTTTAAAAGTATTTGTTTTTTCAATTGATCAAATAAGTACATGGGACAATGATGAAAATAATTGCAAATATTTATATAGCTTTTCTATGTGCCAGGCACGGTTCTAAATACTTTTCACATGCTTTATTTCACCTGTATTACAATTCTATGAGGTAAATACAATTCATATCTCCATTCTACAGGTTAGAGAACTAAGACAGAAAGAAATTAACTTGCTCAAGGTCACACACCTGGTAACTGGCACAGCAAGAATTAGAACCCAGACAAGCTAACCTGTGCTGTTAACTGCTATTCTATGATTGAAAGGCTCCAAAAGGACACAAAGTGAAAAGTAAGTCTCCCTTCTGCTCTGCTCCAGCCATCTCCCCCCACCCAACAAGATACAACTACTGTCATAATATTTTTGTAAACCCTTCCAGAGATTTCTATACCTGTAATAAACAAATATATAAGAATGGGACTTCCCTGGTGGCGCAGCAGTTAAGAATTTGCTTGTCAATGCAGGGGACATGGGTTCGATCCCTGGTCCAGGAAGATCCCATATGCTGTGGAGCAACGAAGCCCGCAAGCCGCAACTACTCAGCCCACGCGCTGCAACTACTGAACCCGGCACTTCTAGAGGCCATGCTCCACAACAAGAGAAGCCACCGCAATGAGAAGCCCCCACACCACAACTAGAGAAAGGCTGCACCCAGCAACGAAGACCCAACGCAGTCAAAAAAAAATCAACTGTGAAAAAGCTGTAACATTTAAACATGCATTCCAAGTTTGGGTAGGGGAGGAAGGAGAAGCAGGAACAGATAAATGAAGATGGCATGGAATGAGTGTAAAATACTGTGGTTATAAAAAATAATAATAATAAATAAATATATATATATATGAACCAATGTGTATGGGTGTAAATTACCAATGAATCTTTTTTCACATCATAATCTACTTTACACAGAAATCTTTCACAGCATTTTAATAGCTGCATTATATTCTATTGTAGGATGCACCATAACTTTTCATTAATCACTATCAATGAGCATTTATTTTATTCTAATCTTTTGCTAGGTCAAACAATGCTTCAGTAAGTAACCTGGAACATAAGTCATTGGCTCAGCATAAACAGATTTCTAATATAGACTCACAGAAGTACATACATTTGCTAGGCAAAGGGATACAGCATTTTTTTACACTTATGTTAACAGAGAATATGCCTGAGAATGAGAGCTTTCAACTAGCCACCAAAGTTAGCTAGACTTTAAGGACATTTCTTTTGTTTCCATTGTTTTTACTTTTAAGTAAAGTTAACACGTATTTAGGACTAGTGACACTAGCTTTTCATTTATGAAAATGACATAAGCTTTCTTTAGTGAAAAATGAGTCAATTTTGAAAAGATTTATTGTATAAATATTGTGTGGTACATGGAGGTGGTCCTTGGACCACGTATAACAGGGACCAAAAAGAGCCAAAAAAAAAAAAAAAAAGGTGTTCATTTTTAAACACATACAGATTCACTTCTATAGTTTTAATATTTTTTAACATTTCCATGACAGTAAGAACAGTGTCTCCAGTCTGAATGGGTACCTCACCTGGTTCACAGTCATTCTTTACAACTAGTTTGGCAACTTCAGCCTTATTCCAACTGATGGCCCCTCGGATGCCCGTGTGTGGTGATTTCACTCCCACCCATGGATTATACTGACCTCTTTATTCCATCTCATGCCAACTCTATGGTTTTCCTTCCCCTCAATACCTAGTAAAGGGTACTCAGTAAATGTTGACGACCTGATGTTGTTTTTTCAAGTTTTCTGCAACTGGTTGCATGATTGAACTCTATCCATTTTGTTTCGTAGATTTTTACAGATGTTGCTGGGCCTATAATTTGTCTGCCACTTTCAGTTTGCCAAAATGCTCTTGAGTTCAACTGTGTTGCCATATCTAACATATCTTTTGTGTGTTTAAGATGTCCTTTGTATCCAATGTCCTCCATTTCTCCCATAGCTATTCTGAATAATAATATATACACCATTCGCACAAAGCATGCCTAAAGTAGACTCTTTAGTGATTTCACAAATGTTCAGCTGTGAATTTCAAATTGCTTTGTACCTGGAATTTGTTTCCAAGTTATATTACAGATTCTGTGTTCTGTTACTACATATTTCTATAGTAAATTGTTAGCCAGATCCACTTATAGAGACTTCTAATCTTTGTCCCAGAGGCTACTTTTTCAACCCCCAGGTTGAAAGCATTTAGTTAAACAAACCACATGCTGTGAATTTATAACCTCACTACTATCAAGTGGCCTTTGTTTCCTTTTTATGTTCCCATAAAGACTAAAGTTTAAAAGTTTGTAGAAGGCCAGAACTGTTCACATTATTTGAAGTGAAAAGTGCCACTGCTAATTGTTAATTTCAATCTGCAAGTTATTTTTTAATAGCATCTCTATTCTTATTCAAATTTTATATTGAAAACATTACATTTTCACCATTAGATAAAAATAAAATATTGGTGGAATTAGTAACCTGATGTTAACAGTTCCAACCCTCAGGGTCTACAACCTACCTAAGAGATATAAACTACAAAATCTCCAGAGAAAGAGATTCTCAAAATTATCACATAATTTCATTTCAGTGCGTCACATCAGGTTCCAATTTCATTCCAGATATCTCCTAATGCAATCTAAGTGCATGTCAATTTTTTCTTTTCAATCACTGCAAATAAATAGAAGTGTCCTTTTAGT
This sequence comes from Neophocaena asiaeorientalis asiaeorientalis, assembly GCF_003031525.2. NCBI lineage: Eukaryota > Metazoa > Chordata > Mammalia > Artiodactyla > Phocoenidae > Neophocaena > Neophocaena asiaeorientalis. The sequence continues at coordinate 2,128,734 of NW_020172982.1, read as the reverse complement.
GATTCTTCAAATCCTCTTCAATATCATTTAAAAAACTAGGACACACATCAAGCTTTCTTTTCCTTGCTAAATAATAGATACCCCACTGAGAGTGTTTTCCAATGGTGTGTCCGTTCTTTACCTTGCTTCTATTATTCTTTATTGAGTGCTTATTGAGGGAATCGGTTAAGATCAGATTCCTCCCATTGTACTTCTTAGAACAGATCTGGACTGTCAGGGTCACTCATTTTGTAACAGTAATTGCAGTCACCACTTACTGAGCATTTGCTGTGTGTCTGGTGTTGTTGTATACATGGAAACATAGACTCTTTTCTATAAACATTGCAATGACCCCATGATGTAAATAACATTATTGCCTCCAGGTGTGGATAAGGAAACTGAGGGTTGGAAAAGTGAAGTATTTTCCCAACATATCTTGTATGAAGCAGAACTGAGATTCATGCCCAGAGCTGTCAGGCAAACGTTTAAAGGCCATGCTTATCTACTGCCAAGCTAATTAAGTTGGGTCTTGTGTTTAATTTGTATTTGATCTCACAGGAGGTGAGAAAAAAACTTTATTCCATGGTCACATGTTGCAAAATTAATATTAATCTATCAGCAACCTCCAGGTAGACATTATTGATTTAAAAGGAGATCCTTGCTTTGGATAAACAATTTATCCCTTAACGCTAGAAATAACTAGAATGTATCTTACTAACAATTGGCCAGTATCTTCCACTTTTATCCTGTCCATTTATTCTTCATTTAATTCTATTGCTTGCTGATTCATTTTCAGTTTGTGCTTCACCATGACCTCTATATTCTTTTCTTTTTGCACTCTTAAGTCTGCATCAGGCATTCATGGTGCAGTAATGCAGAATTTCATGCCAATAGAGATAGATTTTCACACGTATTATGACTATGTGCCTGCCTTTCTCTATAACACATCAGTATTAGCTGTATATAAAATTCTTTTTATGAAACAAAAAATTGTTTCATCCAGAACTACATCACCTACAATTTAAAAACTTTGAGGTACCATTTTATATTTGCAGAGTATCTTAATTGTTTTGAGTGGCTTTTCAAAACCAAACACTATAGCACAGGATGATTTCCTTTGACAACGGGCACCTGGAGTTAGAGGCACAACTGGCACTGAAACTCTGTGCCATTAAATCACAACTCCTCCATCTCTTCCTTAATCCACACAGTAGCACAGATGCTCAAAGGTTTAAATAAACAGGAGAGGCAGATCGTCATCAATGGGGTAAATTTCTCACTTATCCTTCCTCTATGAATATGGCACCTTATCACTGCTGTACTGTACTGTTAGTCATATGCAGCTAAAATACAACTGCATTAATTTTAGAAAATACCTAGAAGTGAAATGCATAGCAGAATATGAGGCTGGAACAAGATATTGGTTTGGCTAGCTAGTCTGTACTGTAGAGATTGACAGACTTTTTTTTCAAATTCCTTACACAGATGTCATAAGAGGCTAGCAGGCATTGGCATAATTGGTTTCCTATGTTTTTCTTTTAATTCGTTGCTTACATTCAACTACCAGAGTTTACATAAAAAGACAGATTTGGAAAACAATCTAAAAATAAAGTTGTTTTAGTTTCAGGTGCACAGCAAAGTGATTCAGTTATATATATATATATATATATATATATAACTGAATCACTTTGCTGTGCACCTGAAACTAAAACAACTTTTAAGTCAACTATATTTCAATACAAATTTTTAAAAAAGAGAGAAATCGAAGGCACAGTCAAAAAAACAACCAATCAACAAACAAACAGATTTGCAGTCTCATTTCAATCATCAGGTCTGGTTACAGTGGGCACCACACCCCACATGGCTATCTGTTGTTCCCACTGGACAGAGGCTGTACCTCCAGTTCACCACCATCCCCCTCACCTGCTTCACTGATTTATATTGCCTGACTGATTTGTGTCGAAGATGAAATGTATGGCTTCAGGAGAACTTAATGAGCTCTGAAGGGTATCACAGAAAATTTCAACACAGTGAACTATGGTGAGTCTGATGACAGACGGACTCATTACAAAATCACAATAAGATCCATTATGCAAAATGTTTAGCCATGGCCCACACTACGAGATGGATCTAAAAACATCACAATCCATGAAAGTCTTGTAAGGACCAGATTTGCCCAACCCAAGATGCTTTTCCTCTTTAAAAGTGTCAAAAACAAGATAAATTAAGAAATTGTAGAGAATTTAGTTACATTAAGAAATCATAGAGAGCTTAGTTACTGAGCATGTCAATAAATATCACCTGTTTTTCCAGCAAGACCTGAAAATCCTAGACTAAACTTTTTAGCCTACGACTGAGCCATTTTAATACCTAAGGAAACTGCAAAATGCATCTATTCTTAACAGAGTCCCCTGGACCAAGGGTGACTGATGGAGTAAATACAGACCCCAGTGCTGTGCCCAAGAAATTTTTTAAAAACTCTCTAAATCTCATTGCAAACCAGATTATGTCCGGAGAGTTTCTCCAAACAAATGAGAAGTACAATATACTAAAAAGAAATTTCCAAAAAAGAAAAATATTCTCATTTGTTTATTTTTATAGCATTTGTGAAATAAGAAATATTCATAAGAAGTAAGCTTCTGGAGTCCTGCATAAAAACAATCCTGTCTTAAACCTCAATGTGATGCAAAACTGTCAGGATGGAATCGAATTTGACCTAATTACAAGAGTGGCTTTTCATCATGTTGGCACTGATTAAGGGCTTAGTTTACATTTAGGGAATGCCCCTCCTTTAAATGGCATGTGCATTAACCCATCCTATGTTTCTGACAGGAAAGCTCAGTCGTAATGCATTGTCAGGTATTTTTATCTCATGCAAGAGCTTGCTCTCATGAGCAATTACAACCTAATTAAAGTCATTAACGTTTACTCTTCTGGGAAATAGTTATTCATAGGTATCAGAATCTTTCATGCTTTTCTATCTACTATACAATTTATATTTTGTTTCTCACTTCTGAGACTCTTCAGGAGTTAATCTCCTGTCACCCTAAAATAGAAATGTACCCTGCAGCAATGTTTTCGATATAGCTATTTGCGGTTAAATTGAAGAAAAAATGAATAATGTGTTTATTAAAAGTATCAGGAGCGGAGATGCAACTTTTCTCATTATGTTGTATTACTGTTTCTGCTGAGATACAAGATATTAATAATTTTATAACATAAATAGTACATTAAGCTTTGAAAAGTCATAACATCTACTGGAACATACTTGAACTGGCAACTCTTTCACCCAGTGGCAATATCCTTTAAATCAAAGTAAAATATAAATAAGGTACAAACTTTTAAAATTTTATTTTCCCGGGAAGTGTTTTCATTTTTTTAAACTAGAATACATTTTTATACTGATATTATAATATTGCTATAAATATTATATAAATGCACTCTCCAATATACGTACAGCGTCCTTTACCAAATAATATACATATTGTAAAAGTAAGAAAGATAAAGAAATCATTTTATACTATTTGCTTAGCATTGTTCATGCTACATACTCTATTTCAAAAGACAAATACGCTTAAATATTAATGGACAATAATGACTTATACAGCTTAAGGTTTACCGTACCAGACACTGGTTTAAAATCTTTGCATTGCCTCATTAACTCCTCACACCTTATTCATATTATCCTCTTTTAACAGAAGGGGAAACTAGGGCCCAGAAAGGTTAAGTAATGTGCCAAGAGTCAACCAGCCAGTAAATGATGGGGCCAAGGTACAAACCCACACAGTTTGACTCTAGTGCTGGACTTCTACTGGCTTTTCCTTGCTATTCTCTCACTTAAATTTAGGGTTTCTCCCTTTTCAAAGTTGTGGTCATTCACGTGCTATCTACAAGTTTTGAACGCCCCTACTACTCACTCCCTGCTTCTGGGGCAATATTGCAAGGTAGATTTTTTTAAGTCTATATTCAGACACCAAGCCTGCCACTTACCTTTTTTTTTTTGCGGTACGCGGGCCTCTCACTGCTGTGGCCTCTCCCGTTGCGGAGCACAGGCTCTGGACGCGCAGACTCAGAGGCCATGGCTCACAGGCCCAGCCGCTCCGTGGTATGTGGGATCTTCCCGGACCGGGGCACGAACCCGTGTCCCCTGCATCGGCAGACGAACTCTCAACCACTGTGCCACCAGGGAAGCCCCTGCCACTTACATTTCATGGATCTAAGCTTGTCTTTTAAACTCTCTAAGCCTCAGTCTCCTTACCTGTAAAGCAGTAGCTACTTCATAGAACTGTCTGGAGCATAAAACACGGAACACATGTAAAGCACTTCACTAAGTGCCTGACTGATAGCAAGCACCTGATAAACATTGACTGTTACGATTACCATGGCTTTATGTTCAACAAAGGGGGGTCATGCATAGGGTCCTCTGTTAAAGAAGTTAGAGATTTTCCTACATCATCAAACCAAACACAATTTCATATTTGACACAAAGCTGCGTTGGCTTTGGTTTGGGTTTTTTTTAATTTGATCACTAAAAGGGAGGGTCTTTGAATAACGTGCGTAAGCTCCGTGAAATAACCTGTGATCTTCCTGTTGGAGCTGCAGATCTTTCTGATAGGTAAAGAATACAAATTGAACAATAGGAAAGTATCTGTGCTTTTTAAGCCAATTTTTTTTTCCATTTTTATTTATTTTTTCAACATCTTTATTGGAGTATAATTGCTTTACAATGTTGTATTAGTTTCTGCTGTATAACAAAGTGAATCAGCAATACGTACACTAATATCCCCATATCTCCTCCCTCTTCCGTCTCCCTCCCTCCTACCCTCCCTATCCCACCCCTCTAGGTGGTCACAAAGCACCGAGTTGATCTCCCTGTGCTATGTGGCTGCTTCCCACTAGCTATCTATTTTACATTTGGTAGTGTATATATGTCCATGTCACTCTCTCACTTCGTCCCAGCTTACCCTTCCCCTTCCCCATGTCCTCAAGTCCATTCTCTACGTCTGCATCTTTATTCCTGTCCTGCCCTTAGGTTCTTCAGAACATTTTTTTTTTTTAGATTCTATATATATATGTGTTAGCATACGGTATTTGTTTTTCTCTTTCTGACTTACTTCACTCTGTATGATAGACTCTAGGTCCATCCACCTCACTACAAATACCTCAATTTCGTTTCTCTTTATGTAAGCCTAATTTTTTAAATGAAATTTTCTAATGGTATATCGAAATAATGACGGTGCATCACAAAAATAAGTAAGAATTAAAGTCCTACTGCCTTTATTTACTTCACCACTCTTTGGGGAGCACAGGCTCCGGACGCGCAGGCTCAGCGGCCATGGCTCACGGGCCCAGCCGCTCCGCGGCACGTGGGATCCTCCCAGACCGGGGCACGAACCCGAGTCCCCTGCATCGGCAGGCGGACTCTCAACCACTGCGCCACCAGGGAAGCCCTTCACCACTCTTTATTAAAGCCAACAAACAATTCTTAGAAAACAATATCTTGAAATTAACATCCTTATGTGTATGTTCTCATTTATACAATATTTCTAAGAATATTTTTACCCAAACTTACTATCCCTTGATTTGTGGGTGTTCTTAGCAACAGTGGTTTCCAGATTTTTAATCACCCTAAAGACAATGACAATTTTAACCATGTGAGGTGCATTATGATAGGATGATATTTTAAAGGTAGGATTACTATGGAGCTAATGAAGTTTACATTACAGGTTCCTTGTTTGTCTGGGGCCCTCACAGAACCTCTGGGGTGTTGAGTTGGAGATACATTTAGTTTGAGTTTAGTGGGAGTTATTTACGTGGCTTGCAGTCACCTCCCTGCACAGTTATAATTGGCGCTCCTGATGTATAAATGGATTCCAAAATACTCCTACGGCCCACTGTAGTGAATTATCCAGCATCATTTTGCTAAGATGAGAGACAGAAGTAATATAGGGATATGAACACGGCTATGGTATCCAGGACTGCACAGCAGAGAAAAAGCAAGATTGTAAGTATTTGGAGCCAGAAGATCGTCTGTGGAAAATTATTATACAGATGTACTGGCAGTTAATTAGCAAAAATATTATGTCTCTAGAGCTTGTGATGTTTTAGGGGTTTTTTTCAGCTTTTCTACATTTTCAATTTGTTACTTTTTCTGAATTTTAAACAAATGTGGACTTCTGTGCCCAATTTAGCATTTATAATTGTGTGTCCTTTTATAAAAAAGAGCTCTAAACTGTATAGGGCTTCAAGGTCAAATCCCACAAAACCTGGACCTACCCTGAGAATAATAGAAGGCTAATTATCCTATTTCCACACTTCTCCCAGAGAGGGTCACCTACAGGGTCAAATGAAATCTTTCTCACGGCAAAAAAAAAAAAAAGAAAGAAAAAAGAAAACAAGTCTTCTATTAAAAAAAAAAGAAAATATACAGGTATGAGAGTAGCAGAACCAAGGCAAATTAAGAAATCTTCAAGAACCCTCAATTATTCTTTTTCACATGTCATTATAATCATCCACATCTACATTAATTTCATTATTCCATTCATACAAAGTATGCAATGATTTTATCTTAGCTAAGACATCTTAAGTATGGAAGATACTGATGTTATTTTAGAATCAATCTTTTGGAATACATCCACTACCTGAGAGGAAAGGTTGGCAAAATGTAACCTTGATAAAAGCACAAAACTGACCTACCCACACAATACTATAAATATAAAAATCTGTCTTTGATTTTCCAGTTTAAGGAAGATCAAAGTAAGAAAGGCTGTGATCCAGAATTTTCCAAAAGAGTTCAGTTCGTTCCTGGCAAGGAGCTCCCTAGTCTATAGTAGTCTTTATTTAGTGGCCACCTGAAAATGTTATCTTAAAGGCGTTGGTCAATATTTGAAGTAGCCCTAAAATCTCCAACCTTCCCAGAGAATCCCCAAGGCTGGTATCTATCAACAAACACTTGTGTAACATCTACCAGGCATTTTGTTCTTAGCATCATAAGCTACCTAAAAGTCCATCTTGATCTTACAGTAATTGACATGGCAAGTGAAATAATCATGGACTTTTAGGTGCCATATGAAATGTGCTAAGATATCATCCAATCAGTAGATATTATACCCATTTATCAGACTCCTGGGGTGGGAGGAATTATAGTGTTGAATTCAGCTTGGTAAAAAGACTATAGTGAGGGCTTCCCTGGTGGCGCAGTGGTTGAGAGTCTGCCTGCTAATGCGGGGGACACGGGTTCGAGCCCTGGTCTGGGGGGATCCCACATGCCGCTGAGCAAACTAGGCCCGTTAGCCACAACTACTGAGACTGCGCATCTGGAGCCTGTGCTCCGCAACAAAAGAGGACGCGATAGTGAGAGGCCCACGCACCGCGATGAAGAGTGGCCCCCGCTTGCCACAACTAGAGAAAACCCTCGCACAGAAACGAGGACCCAACACAGCCAAAAATAAATAAATAAATAAATTTTAAAAAGCAAACTTCTGTTTCAAAAGAAAAAAAAAGACTATAGTGAATATAGTTCCCTGTGCTATACAGTAGGTCCTTGTTTTTTATTTATCTGAAAAAGAATATATATATGTATGTATCCACGTATGCAGTGGGTTGGCCAAAAAGTGTCTTCAGTTTTTAAGTAAAAATAAAAGACACATCTTTCATTTTCACCAAGAACTTTATTGAACAACACATTCACACATTTGTTCCACTATCTTCTGCCATTTCTCAGGCAACTTCATAATTCCAACTTCCCAAAACTTTTTATCTTTTTGAGCAAAGATCTGTTCCAAGTATATTTTACAGTCTTCCAGGGAATTGAAATTTTTTCCATTAAGAGAATTTTGTAAAGACCTAAACAAATGGAAATCCAAAGGTGCAATGTCTGATGAATAGGGTGGATGAATCAGAACTTCCCAGCCAAGCTGTATCAGTTTTTGCCTGGTCATCAAAAAACATGAGGTCTTGCAGTATCCTGATGGAAGATTATGCATTTTCTGTTGACTAATTCTGGACACTTCGTCGAGTGCTGCCTTCAGTTGGTCTAACCGGGAGCAGTACTTGTTGCAATTAATTGTTTCATTTTCCAGAAGGAGCTCATAATAGAGGACTCCCTTCCAATCCCACCATATACACAACATCACCTTCTTTGGTTGAAGACCAGCCTTTGGTGTGGTTGGTGGTGGTTCATTTCACTTGCCCCACGATCTCTTCCGTTCCACATTATTGTGCAGTATCCACTTTTCATCATCCGTCACAATTTGTTTTAAAAATGGAACGTTTTCATTACGTTTGAGTAGAGAATCGCATGTGGAAATACAGTCAAGAAGGTTTTTTTCGCTTAACTTATGTGGAACTCAAATGTCAAAGCGATTCACATAACCAAACTGGTGCAAATGATTTTCAGCACCCGATTTGGGTATTTTGAGTATGTCGGCTATCTCCCGCATGGTATAACGTTGATTGTTCTCAATTATTCTTTCGATTTGATCGCTATCAACTTCAACGCGTCTACCTGGCCATGGAGCATGGTCCAGAGAGAAATCTCCAGCATGAAAGTTTGCAAAGTACTTTTGACACGTTCCATCAGTCACAGCACCTTCTCCATGCACTGCACAAATCTTATTTTGCATTTCAGTTGCATTTTTACCTTTCTTGAAATAATAAAGCATAATATGCCCAAAATGTTGCTTTTATTCTTCTATCTTCAATATTTAAATGGTTACACAAAAATTCACCAATTTTGATGTCTTTTTTGAAATGGACACTGATAGGACAGCTGTCACATACAATCTAACAAAACTGTTTCCAATGAAGTTAAAGATGACTAAGTGCTACTAGAGCCATCTTATGGAAAACAAACAAACAAACCTTTTGGCCAACCCAATATAACTGAATCACTTTGCTGTACACCTGAAGCTAACACAACATTGTAAATTAACTATACGTCGATTTTTTTTTAATGGTTATTAAAAAAAACAAAAGACTAATGTATTGACTACAACAAGTAAAAGACTTTTCTGCCCAATAAAGTTGACGTTTACTTAAACTCTGGCACAATAATAAAGAACCATAAAAACAGGCTTCCGCAAAGGCTATGTATCCCAATATTTGGCAACTGGGGGCATTAGTCTTAAATTTTGCCATTAAGCCATTTTTCCCAAGAAATCGGCTGAAAGAGCATATTGGAATTTCATAGTATTCTAGCTCCACCAAGTGACAGTTTCATCTTGTTGCTGTGTTGCTGCTCATCTGATAACCTCTGAAGAGGATGCTAACAAAATAATACTTTCTACATAAAACATGTTCATCCAGCTGACCACACTTGAGAGTATTTTTCTCTATTCTTTCATGGTTTGAAAAAAATCTTGCATTTGAACTTCTGAAATTTTATCCATCACTCTGTCTTTTTAAAATATCAATATATCAGCTTGAAATACATAATCATATAATAAAAGGATTTCTGAAATTCATTATTTCACTTTCCATTGTGAGTTTATCATTACTTTTGTTGAGGAAAAAAAAGAATGCAAGTTTCTTATTTCCCCAGATATTTGTGTTTTAGAAATTAAAGTTTATATAACATAGAGTAGTCATCTTATTCTTAAAAAAACTATCCCCATGTAAGAAAGCATCATGGACATTTTTTAAACATAGTTTTTGAAAAGCAAGTGTTTCTCTAGCTCAAAATTCCTGTTTCTCTAGCTCAAAAACTACAGAATAATGGGAGAGGACTTTTTTGTCAAATAAAAAGCTATATTGTATTTCTATTAATAAAAAGTAATATGTTCATTATTCAAAAGAAGTAATTAACTCCTGACATGGAAACATATTTTTAAAAGAGAAAAAAAATTAGAAACTATTTATAATTCCTCCAGCCAAAAGTAGCCAATATCACATTCTTGGTAGATAATATCAGGCTATTTGTTATACATACATTCACACATGTATCTGGGGGGTACAAAAATAGTATCAATATAGTACAAGTAATTTTCTAGTTTTCTTTTTTCTTTATGGAGGTTATAATGTACAACATTATTTTATATAAATGCACAGTCTTCCAAATATGAAATATATTAACCTTTGTATATCAATGTCTCATTAAACATTTTTGTTGCTGCCAACTTTTCCCTATAACAGACAGCTGTAAATATACGACTTTGCAGAGTAATATCAAAACTATCAAAATATCAAAAATAATATTTGATATTTTTAACATCAAAAATAATCTTTAAAGCAAAAAGCATTATGAGAAAAAAAGAATTACCACTTCATGAGTAAAAGGGTCATTTCACCAGGATGATATAAAGATTTTAAATGTGTACACACCTAAAGCATAGTTTTAAAATAAAAGCAAAAATTGCCAGAACTAAAATATGTTGACATTATATAAAGAGTTTTTATATTAGGAATTTTACATTATATAAAATATATGTTATATATGGAAGTTTTACACAGTTTTAGCTATTGTTATATTAGATTCTTATATACTTACCAAAAAGTAGTAAGAATATAGAAAATTGTAACAACATAATAAATAAGCATGTTTAAAAGACATATAAAGAATACTAAACCCAAAAATGAAAGAACATGTTTTTGAGAACATAATAATGTATATAAAATTGACCATTTGTTATTAATAAGGCAAAATTCAATAATTTTTAATAATTGTTTTCATGTGAATCATAATGCAATTTTAAAATATTACAAAGAATTTTTTAATGCATTTGGAAATTAAGAAATTTTCTAAATAATTCAGACTAAAAGAAAGCATCAATGTGAAAATTAGAGAATAGAATTGAATTTTAAGTAAAATAGTATCTATTAAAATGTTATTTAGCTTGTTAGAAAAGAAGAAAAACAAAATTAATTCATTGAGCTTTAACTTAAGATGCTAGAAAAAGAACAAGATAAAAATGTTAAAAAGATAGAAATAAAATAAACAGAAATTAATTTAATAGGTTAAAAAAATCTGAGAAAGAGGATCAATGAACTAAAAGTTGGCTCTTGGAAAATGCTGATAAAATTGACAAACTTCTAGCAAGATTGATCAAGAATAAAATAGATAACCCTTCTCCAAAACTGTTAAAAATAAAAAAGTGGAAATTATTACAGATGCACCATTATAGAGATTAAAAAGAGACTATTATGAATAACTTTATTCCAATAAATGTAAACACTTAGGTGAAGTGCACAAATTCCATACATACATATATATTTATATATGCATATACACACATACACACACACACACACACACACAAACACACAATCACACACTTTACCCAAACTGAGTCAAGGAGGAATTTTTTTTAACTAACTAATCAAACTAGTTAATTAAAGGAATGGAGTCAATAATCCAAAAGATTTACACACACACACAACACACACACACACACACACACACACACACACCTATACATTATAACAGGTGAGTTTTAACCAAAATTTTAAGAATTTTCTGGTCCAATCTCACATAAATTCTTACAGAGACTAGAAAAACAAGGTATACTCTCATTTTACGAGGCTAGTACAACTTTGATACCGAAGATAGTATAGAAGAAAAGGCAATATCACTAGTGAACATAAATAAAAATATCCTAAATAAAACATTAGCAACCTGAATCCCGCAACTAACTAATTTAAAAGATAACACAGGGCTTCCCTGGTGGTGCAGTGGTTGAGAATCTGCCTGCTAATGCAGGGGACATGGGTTCGAGCCCTGGTCTGGGAAGATCCCACATGCCACAGAGCAACTGGGCCCGTGAGCCACAACTGCTGAGCTTGCGCGTCTGGAGCCTATGCTCCGCAACAAGAGAGGCCGCGATAGTGGGAGGCCCGCGCACTGCAATGAAGAGTGGACCCTGTTTGCCACAACTAGAGAAAGCCTTCACACAGAAATGAAGACCCAACACAGCAAAAATAAATTAATTAATTAATTAACTCCTACCCCCAACATCTTCTTAAAAAAAAAAAAAAAGATAACACAACATGACTAGGCTGTCTTTCCTCCCAAGAAATAAGGTTGGTTTCACATTAGAAAACCTATTAATACAATTCACTATATTGACATTGAAGGAGGAAAGGGCATATGATTATCTCAATAGAATCACAAAAGGTATTTCATTCATTCATTCTCTTAAGTATTTATTAGTGCTTACTATGTACCAGGCACTATTCCAGCGGCTGGAAAAAAATCGCTGCCTCCATGAAATTTGTATTTCAATGAAAATACAATGAGATACAGCAGATGGAGAAAAATTAAGCAAGGGAGAGCATTGTAGGATGCCCAAAAGGGGCAGGATCTTGAAATTTTATATAAGATTGTCAGGTAAAGCCTCACTGAAAAGGTTACATCTGAGAAAACCTGAAGGAGGTGACAGACTATGCCCCAGAGATACGTGGGAGTCTGAGAATTCTGACAGAAGGCCCAGCCAGGGCCATGGCTCTGGACAGGAGGGTGCCTGAAGACCTGAAGAACTTCGTGTCTGGGCAGAGTGAGGGACATTTGAAGGAGCTGATAGAGCATACATCAGAGAGTCGGAAATGAGATCAGATTGCATAGAGCCTTGTAAGGACTTTGGCTTTTGCTGCCACGGAGATAGGATGCCACTGAAGGAGTTTAAGCAAAAAAAAAAAGGGGACAAGATGTTATTATACTTTAACTGGATCACTCAAATGACCAGGATCACTCAAATAACCATATCAGAATAGATTGTAGATGGGAAGGATGAATCAGGGTGACTAGTGAAGATGCTACTGCAATAATCCTGGCAAGAGATGATAGTGGCTTAAACCAGGATGAGAACACTGAGAAGTCAGTGAATTCTGAATATATTTTGAATGTAGAGACAATATTCTTTGCTGACAGATTGTTTATGGGGTCTAAGAGAAAGAAGAGTCAAGGGGAATTCTAAAAGTTTGATCTGTGCAACTAAGAAAATGCAGCATTTATTCATTATTTAATCATTTAAATTAAAAAAAAAGAAAAACCTTTCACCAAACTACAAAAATAAAATATCATTGCATTCAAAAAGAAAGTTTTAGGGCAACCACAGATGGGGGATAAATGGAAAATAAACTTTTTCACCTGAATAGAGAATTGCATACATTCAAACTCCTAAAGCAAGCAGAGAAATGGGGAGCTATCAAGACACTTGGAGCAACAAGACTGAAATTTGCAAGCAAAGTGAATGCCAATTGGGACCGCATTTCCTCAACTCTCCATTATGGCTGTCTCACGTCTGTCCCCCAGTGAGAAATGGTCTGCCTTCCAAACATTTTTAAGTCCATTTTTTTTTGGAACTCAGGATATATTATTTTCATAAAAACAATGTTATAGACAGGGTAGAACAGCCCACAGAAGTCCACTTAACTCATATCATAGATGAATTATATCATTACTAATAGGCCCAAAGAACCCAACCATCATTGACAGTATTGTTCCTCAAGGAAAACCAAGGCCAACTTCTACCCCAAACACCATAGTGCTAGTTTCCTCTTGATGTACACCTAGGAGTGGGAAGGTAAATCGTCCCCACCTTCTATCCAAAGCCACAGCGGGGGAGATTCCAGTGATTCCATAAGCATCAGGAAGAAAAATTAGGAAATAAAAAAGCATCCCCCAATCCTAGACCTCCCCACCCTCTTACCCCAACAAAATCTCCAGCTAGACAGTCTCACCATAACCAGTGGCAGCCAGGAAGAGTCCCAAGCACACCCGGATGCCTCCAGGATCAGAACTTTTGGTCCAGTCCCAGTGAAATGGAGGAGGACCCTATGGTCCTTCCCTACCATGCCCTCTGCCTGCCTTTTGTCTGTGGAAAAACTCGCCAAACAATAAGTTTAATCAGAGAAATGAGAAAATGCAGAAACAAAGGAAAACAGGCAAACAAGACCAAATAATAATAGTTTAGTCATTAAGCAAAGTCAAGGACCTTTAGTTCCTCCTCAAGGGCTATAGATAATATTCTGAGCCCTGTCCTGTGAGCTGTCTTATAGATAGTGAAACTCGCATGAGGTGGAAGAAATTAACTACACGGTGACCAGGCTGTAGCCACGACATAAGCTGCCACAATTCTGAGAGCTGGCCTCAAAAAATGGGAACAAACCAACCTTGGAACTAAAGACTAACTGTACTTAAAACACTCAAGATGACACTAATCAGACCACCGATGACCAATTTCAAGATGACCATCAGAGCTGCCTGTGCTGTTTCTGCATGTAGCCCCCTCCCTCTGTCTATAAAAGCTCTTGCCCCCTTATTGTCAGCAGGGAGAGTGAGCCTTAGGACAGGAGTCTGCCACCCCCCCCAAGTTGTGGCCTCTGAAATAAAGCAAACTTTCCTTTCCACCAACCTTGCCTCTTTATTGGTTTTTGAGCGGCAAGCAGCTGGACCCCACTTTGTTACACCAGCTTGCTTTGTGAAGAGGACTTCTGGCAACGAGGCCTGGAGATTAGTCGTCAGGTCAAGGTTCCTGTCTAAGATAAGTTTTTGAGCTCTGTATTCAATCAAGAGCTGTCTGAACTGTAGCAAATAAATATTATCAATAGGAGGTTAGAGGATAATAAGGTATTCCCTTCGCTGATGCAGAAGAAACCAAGAACACATTATTGGGCCAGAGAGGCCCACTGGCCTGTCCTTCACAGCACAGGACAGTGGGTAAATGGACTTCCTGCAGACGCTCTACAGCGCCCATGGGAGACAAATGGGTAACAGTCACAGTTCCCCCATTTTTCATGAAGAGGAGATAAAGCCCAGAAAGTATAAGTGGCGGACTTCCAGAAAGGTTTTCAAAAAATAAGAAGCGAACCTTCCAAAATCAGACTCTCCTCTCTCTAGGTGAAAAGTCCTGCATCAAGTGCAAGTATTTCCTGTTGAGACTTGCTGAAAATTCTTTTGGGATTTGTTGGTGAGAGCATTGCTCAGGTCTCATGGGGTGGGGGGGGGGTGGGAATGATCATTTATAACTGTGACATTTTGCAAATGTTTCAACCTCTGCAGAGCTAATTATGTTTCCTAGGGCTTTTCCTAGATTTTTCTTGACTGTTTGAATTAGTGATGAATTACTTGGCATAGCTCTTCTGATTACATATGAAATTAAATCTTCTTACTTCTAGTGGGTTTTACCCCCTTTACTTCTTTTCTCATTATCTGGACTACTCAGAAAGAATACTGATATCCACTCTCATTTCACACAAATGTGTTAGATAATTTTTATGCATACATGTCAGACTTACCAAATTCATATTCCAACTCTAGAAAAGATAACCTTGTAGTCTACTTTATGCTCAAGTTATCTTTATATATCTTTATATATATAGATATAAAATATCTTTACATTTTATTAGGTAACTCCACCTTTCCATCACAAACAGGACTTCTCAGAAATCTTTTTGGGGCTGAAAGACACAATACAGTTTTCAAAAGAACTACGACAAATACACAATATAGAAAAGATAAAGAGAAAAATGGACATGATAGTGACAATAGATGCCTCTTATTCTTCAGTTATTTAATCTATAAGAAATTCTTGTTACACTTTCATCCGGCATCTCAATTGAAGTTCTTCTTTAAGGCATTCAGCAGGCGTGCCTTCTAGAAACTTTTCCTCATTCTAGTAAAAAGAGTAATGTACACTTTAGAAGGGTTCATTTTTTTTTTTTTTTAATTCACTTCTGAAAAGAGAAGATGCCAGCCTTCTCTGACTTCATATGTAGTCGGATGGAAGGCCCTTAATATTCGCTGTCTTCCAGTGTTAAAGCAGGCAGTTAGCTAGGCAGGAGCAGAGAAGAGGGTGGGGACACAGGCCTAATGGCCGGAAACCACCACGCATCTTGTAAACAGTGGGGGTCCTTGGGCAGACAAAGAAAAGCGGGAACCTCCAGACTGATAGGAAACCACATATTCTGGGGTGATAGCTGTCCTGCAGGCAGACAAAGAAAGGAGAGAAAAGGCAGGAATCTCTGGCATCCGAACTTAACTTTTTGTTCACTATGACTTCATTACAATAAAATTAGCCTTGCAGATAAGAAGTCCCCATCATGCACCACTGCAATGACACTTCCCTTCAAGGCTAAATAAGGACACAAATCCCTCCTCCCCTCGGGAAGGTGGAGCTGGGCTGAAAATCAGGGAATACGACCTCCCACACTACCAGTGCTCCACATAACCGGCTTGCCAAAGACACTCTGGGCAGCTACTCACATGAGCCTGCCCACTCTCCCCTTGAAAGCGTATTATGGCTTAAATAAACCCTCACTTTGCTTTCTTGACCTCCTCCTGTCTCGTCTCCAGATACTTTCTCCAACGAGACAGGAACTTTTCACCAGGAACATCTTGGCAGGGGCAGCCAGGAGAACTCCATGAACCTCAGCCTCTCGCCTCCCTTGTGCTTGAGGCACTGCCTGACTTCCCACTTCTCTCTCTCTCTCCCCCCTATTCTCTGTCGCATTTTGGGACCTACTGCAACTACGTGGCCACAGGTAAGGCCATAAAATCCACTAGGGCGCTTGTCGCAAGAAATCTCCCACCAGATGAGTGGGGTCATGGAAGGGACTAGAGAGAGGATAAGTCTGTCTGCCTAGCTCAAGGCAAGTTCCACACGACGTTTTAGGCACACAGTTAAAACCATAACACCGCCTCCTCCTCAGGGCTACCCTTATAGGCTTATTATTGGTCTACCTATGCCTATCCTTCTCTCCTCACTGCACCCCTACCTCACTCTTACTTTCGTGCCTAACTCTGCTGGAAACGGGAGAAAAGAAATCTGCCAGGCATTTTCCAACCTCGCCCTAGGTTTTGCACGTCTCACTGTACAGGGCACATCAGGAAAAGTTTCCAGCCGTCTTCACAGGTAGCTAGGGATCTGAATCATAGGAGCTTTGACCTCTGGGTTTGCCTTATCCACCATTAATTAACTGTCATCAGGTCCAGTTGTGTGGGAATATAAAATGCAACCCTACTTAGAGTTTGTCCCGTGGTTGCGCCACTTCAGTCCCTTCAGGAGCTCCCTGGTGCTGCGGGAGTTCTGTGCGTGTACTCCCAGGAGTTGGGAAGGGGGACGGTCCCCTGCCGCACAGTTGGGACTCATGGTGGTGGGACCGTGAGGGTGCCACTCTTCATCCCCCAGCACTGGGCCACAGTCCGTGGACCACCAGGCAGTGGGCATCCGTCCCCGCCCTCATCTCCACCCCCACCTCGCCCTGCGGGGTGGGGCAACTCACCGTAGAGAGCGGGGTGCACATGGCCACTCTCTGGGTATACATGCCCAAGGGGTGACCTGCCCTGCGTCTGCCTCAACTATAACACCATCCTACAGGGACTCCCCTGGTGGTCCAGTGGTTAAGACTCTGCGTTTCCACTGCAGGGGGCTGGAGTGGGTTGGATCTCTGGTCAGAGGACTAAGATCCCACATGCTGTGCAGCACGGTCACAAAAAAAAAAAAAAAGAAAGAAAGAAAATACCATCCTACAGTTATAAAATACCATCCTCTTTTGCAAAAGGCAGGGAAAATGGACAGAAGTTCCTTATGTTCAGGCTCTTATGGCCCTAAGAAAGAACCAGAGCTATGCAAGTCCTATATTAGGGAAACTTGCTGGCTGGGACCCATTCAGGCTCCACAAACGCCCTCTTTAGTGGCATCCCTGGAGGAACCCAAGCCCCATCTTTAGCCTCTCCCTTTTCGGTACCGGAAGTGCAGCCAGAGCTTCGTTGCCCACTTCAGGAAGTAGTAGGTGGGCCTCAGGCCAAAGTCCACACCCCTTTTTCTTTGCCTAACCTCAACCACTGCTGCATTTGCTTAGGCAGTTTCTCAGAGGACCCTAGCTGGTTCCCCGAAGAATTCCAGGCACTGACTCTCTCCTTTGACCTTACCTGGAAGGACCTAAGTATTGTTCTTTCCCACTGCTGCACCACTGAGGAAAAGACCCTTATTTGGGCTCAAACATATGCTGATGGATTATACATTGCCCAACCTCATCAATACCCTGTGGACCTTACCCCAGTGCCTCTAATGGATCCCAACTGGCACTAACAGCCAAGCCAACCAGATATCACTAGTAGGGATCACATGATCCTTTGGCTCATTGAAGGGATGAAATGATGCATAATTAAACCCGTTAACAATAATAAGGATAAAGAGATCACCCAAGGCCAAAATGAAAATCCAGCCCTATTCAGGCTCATGGTAGATGCCCTCAGAAAGTATATGAATGTAGACCTAAACATTTTAGAGGGACACACTGTATTTCTAACTCACTTCATTAACCGGTCTGCCCCTGACATCACCGGAAGCTTCAAATCTTGTCATGGGGCTGCAAGACCCCCTCAACCTTCTTACTGATACAGTCTTTAACAATAGAGACCAGGCTGAAGAGGAGAGGAAGGAACAGCGTGACTTAAGAAAGCAAAGACGGAAAGCCAGGCTTCTGGCAGCCATCATGACAAGACCTAAAACAGCTCCTGGGAGGAGCTTTAAGACGGCGGAAGAGTAAGATGCTGAGCTCACCTTCCTCCCCACAGATACACCAGAAATACAGCTACACGTGGAACAACTCCTACAGAACACCTACTGAACGCTGGCAGAAGACCTCAGACCTCCCAAAAGGCAAGAAACTCCCCACGTACCTGGGTACGGCAAAAGGAAAAAGAATAAACAGAGACAAAAGAATAGGGACGGACCTGCACCAGTGGGAGGGAGCTGTGAAGGAGGAAAGGTTGCCACACACTAGAAGCCCCTTCGCGGGCAGAGACTGCGGGTGGCGGAGGGGGGAAGCTTTGGAGCCATGGAGGAGAGCGCAGCCACAGGGGTGCGGTGGGCAAAGGGGGAAGATTCCCGCACAGAGGTTCAGGGCCGACCGGCACTCACCAGCCCGAGAGGCTTGTCTGCTCACCGCCGGGTCAGGCGGGGCTGGGAGCTGAGGCTCGGGCTTCGGTTGGAGCGCAGGGAGAGGACTGGGGTTGGCGGTGTGAACACAGCCTGCAGGGGGCTAGTGCACCACGGCTAGCCGGGAGGGAGTCTGGGAAAAAGTCTGGAGCTGCCGAGGAGGCAAGAGACTTTTTCTTCCCTCTTTGTTTCCGGGTGCGTGAGGAAAGGGGATTAAGAGCGCTGCTTAAAGGAGCTCCAGAGACGGGCGTGAGCCGCGGCTAAAAGCGCGCACCCCGGAGACGGGCATGAGACACTAAGGCCGCTGCTGCAGCCACCAAGTAGCCTGTGTGCGAGCACAGGTCACTATCCACACCTCCCTTCCAGGGAGCCTGTACAGCCTGTCACTGCCAGGGCCCCGTGATCCAGGGACAACTTCCCTGGGAGAATGCACGGCGCGCCTCAGGCTGGTGCAACGTCACACTGGCCTCTGCCGCCGCAGGCTCGCCCCGCACTCTGTGCCCCTCCCTCCCCCCAGCCTGAGTGAGCCAGAGCCCCCGAATCAGCTGCTCCTTTAACCCCTGCCTGTCTGAGCGAAGAACAGACGCCCTTCGGCGATCTACACGCAGAGGCGGGGCCAAATCCAAAGCTGAGCCTCGGGAGCTGTGCGAAAAAAGAAGAGAAAGGGAAATTTCTCCCAGCAGCCTCAGGAGCAGCGGATTAAAGCTCCACAATCAACTTGATGTACCCTGCATCTGTGGAATACATGAATAGACAACGAATCATCCCAAATTGAGGAGGCGGACTTTGGGAACAACGATATACATATATTTTTCCCTTTTTCTCTTTTTGTGAATGTGTGTGTGTATGCTTCTGTGTTTAATTTTGTCTGTATAGCTTTGCTGATACCATTTGTCCTAGGGTTCTGTCTGTCCGTTTGTTTTGTTGTTTGTTTGTTTAGTATGATTTATAGCGCTTCCTATCATTGGTGGATTTCTTATTCGGTTTGGTTGCTCTCTTCTTTCTTTCTTTCTTTTTTATTACTTTAAAAAAACTTTTTTTAATAATGATTTTTTACTTTTATTTTAATAACTATTTAATTTAATTTTACTTTATTTTATCTTCTTTCTTTCCTTTTTTTTATTCCTTTTATTCAGAGCTGTGTGGAGGACAGGCTCTTGGTGCTCCAGACAGGTGTCAGGGCTGTGCCTCTGAGGTGGGAGAGACAAGTTAAGGACATTATTCCACAAGAGAAATCCCAGGTCCACATAATATCAAATGGCGAAAATCTCCCAGAGACCTCCATCTCAACACCAACACCCAGCTCCACTCAACGACCAGCAAGCTACAGTGCTGGATACCCTACGCCAAACAACTAGCAAGACAGGAACACAACCCCACCCATTAGCAGAGAGCCTGCCTAAAATCATAATAAGGCAACTGACACTCCAAAACACACCACCAGACATGGACCTGCCCACCACAAAGACAACATCCAGCCTCATTCACCAGAACACAGACACTAGTCCCCTCCACTAGGCAGCCTACACAACCCACTGAACCAAACTTAACCACTGGGGGCAGACACCAAAAACAACAGGACCTACGACCCTGCAGCCTGAGAAAAGGAGAACCCAAACACAGTAAGTTAAGCAAAATGAGAAGACAGAGAAACACACAGTAGATGAAGGAGTAAGATAAAAACCCACCAGACCTAACAAATTAGGAGGAAATAGGCAGTCTACCTGAAAAAGAATTCAGAATAATTATAGTAAAGATGAACAAAAATCTTGGAAATAGAATGGAGAAAACACAAGAAATGTTGAACAAGGACCTAGAAGAACTAAAGAGCAAACAAACAGTGATGAACACACAATAAATGAAATTTAAAATTCTCTAGGAGGGATCAATAGCAGAATAACTGAGGCAGAAGAACGGATAAGTGACCTGGAAGATAAAATAGTGGAAATGACTACTGCAGAGCAGAATAAAGAAAATAGAATGAAAGAATTGAGGACAGGCTCAGAGACCTCTGGGACAACATTAAACACACCAACATTCGAATTATAGGGATTCCAGAAGAAGAAGAGAAAAAGAAAGGGACTGAGAAAATATTTGAAGAGATTATAGTTGAAAACTCCCCAAATACGGGAAAGGAAATAATTAATTAAGTCCAGGAAGCACAGAGAGTTCCATACAGGATAAATCCAAGGAGAAACACGCCAAGACACATATTAATCAAACTATCAAAAGTTAATTACAGAGCTTCCCTGGTGGTGCAATGGTTAAGAATCTGCCTGCCAATGCAGGGGACATAGGTTTGAGCCATGGTATGGGAAGATCCCACATACTGCGGAGCAGCTAAGCCCGTGAGCCACAACTACTGAGCCTGCACATCTGGAGCCTGTGCTCCACAATGGGAGAGGCCACAACAGTGAGAGGCACATGCACCACAATGAATAGTGGCTCCTGCTTGCCACAGATGAAGAAAACCCTCACACAGAAACGCAGCCTGAACATAGCGAAAAATTAATTAATTAATTAATTAATTTAAAAAATAATAATTACATAGAAAAAATATTAAAAGCGGCACGGGAAAAACAACAAATAATATACAAGGGAATCCCCATAATGTTGACAGCTGATCTTTCAGGAGAAACTCTGCAAGCCAGAAGGGAGTGCCAGGACACATTTAACATGATGAAGGGGGAAAACTTATAACCAAGGTTACTCTACCCAGCGAAGATCTCATTCAGATTTGATGGAGAAAGTAAAATCTTTACAGACAAGCAAAAGCTGAGAGAATTCAGCACCACCAAACCAGCTTTACAACAAATGCCACAGGAACTTCTCTAGGCAGGAAACACAAGAGAAGGAAAAGACCTACAATAACAAACCCAAAGCAATTAAGAAAATGGGAACAGGAACATACATATCGATAATTACCTTAAATGTAAATGGATTAAATGCTCCAACCAAAAAACATAGACTGGCTGAATGGATACAAAAACAAGACCTGTATGTATGCTGTCTACAAGACACCCACCTCAGACCTAGGGAAACATACAGACTGAAAGTGAGGGGATGGAAAAAGATATTCCATGCAAATGGAAATCAAAGGAAAGCTGGAGTAGCAATTCTTATATCAGACAAAATAGACTTTAAAACAAGAGACAAAGAAGGTCACTACATAATGATCAAGGGATCAAACCAAGAAGAAGATATAATAATTGTAAATATTTATGCACCCAAAATAGGAGCACCTCAATACATAAGGCAAATACTAACAGCCATAAAAGGGGAAATCGACAGTAACACAATCATAGTAGGGGACTTTAACACCCCACTTTCACCAATGGACAGATCACCCAAAATGAAAATAAATAAGGAAACACAAGCTTTAAATGATACATTAAACAAGATGGACTTAATTGATATTTACAGGACATTCCATCCAAAAACAACACAATACACTTTCTTCTCAAGTGCTCATGGAACATTCTCCAGGACAGATCATCTCATGGGTCACAAATCAAGCCTTGGTAAATTTAAGAAAATTGAAATCGTATCAAGTATATTTTCCGACCACAAAACTATGAGGCTAGACATCAATTACTGGAAAAAATCTGAAAAAGTACAAGCACATGGAGGCTAAACAATACACTACTTAATAAGCAAGAGATCACTGAATAAATCAAAGAGGAAATCAAAAAATACCTAGAAAAAAATGACAATGAAAACACAATGACCCACAATCTATGGGATGAAGCAAAAGTAGTCCTAAGAGGGACGTTTACAGCAATACAATCCTACCTTAAGAAACAAGAAACATCTCAAATAAACAACCTAAACTTATACCTAAAGCAGTTAGAGGATGAAGAACAAAAAACCACAAAGTTAGCAGAAGGAAAGAAATCATAAAGATCAGATCAGAAATAAATGAAAAAGAAATGAAGGAAATGATAGCAGAGATCAATAAAACTAAAAGCTGGTTCTTTGAGAATATAAACAAAATTGATAAACCATTAGCCAGACTCATCAAGAAAAAAAGGGAGAAGACTCAAATCAATAGAATTAGAAACGAAAAAGGAGAAGTAACAACTGACACTGCAGAAATACAAAGGATCATGAGAGATTACTACAAGCAATTATATGTGAGTAAAATGGACAACCTGGAAGAAATGGACAAATTCGTAGAAATGCACAACCTTCCAAGACTGAACCGGGAAGAAAAACAAAATATGAACAGACCAATCACAAGCACTGAAATTTAAACAGTGATTAAAAATCTTCCAACAAACAAAAGCCCAGGACCAGATGGCTTCACAGGCAAATTCTATCAGACATTTAGAGAAGAGCTAGCACCTACCCTTCTCACACTCCTCCAAAATATAGCAGAGGAAGGAACACTCCCAAACTCATTGTACGAGGTCACCATCACCCTGATACCAAAACCAGACAAGGATGTCACAAAGAAAGAAAACTACAGGCCAATATCACTGACGAACATAGATGCAAAAATCTTCAACAAAATACTAGCAAACAGAATACAACAGCACATTAAAAGGATCATACACCATGATCAAGTAGGGTTCATCCCAGGAATGCAAGAATTCTTCAATATATGCATATCAATCAATGTGATAGACCATATTAACAAATTGAAGAAGGAAAACCATATGATCATCTCAATAGATGCAGAGAAAGCTTTTGACAAAATTCAACACCCATTTATGATAAAAACCCTCCAGAGAGCAGGCATAGAGGGAACTTACCTCGACGTAATAAAGGCCATACATGACAAACCCACAGCCAACATCATCCTCAATGGTGAAAAACTGAAACCATTTCCACTAAGCTCAGGAACAAGACAAGGTTGCCCACTCTCACCACCATTATTCACCATAGTATTGGAAATTTTAGCCACAGTAATCAGAGAAGAAAAAGAATTAAAAGGAATCCAAATTGGAAAAGAAGGAGGAAAGCTTTCACTGTCTGCAAATGACATGATACTGTACACAGAGAATCCTAAAGATGCTACCAGAAAACTACTAGAGCAAATCAATGAATTTGGTAAAGTAGCAGGATACAAAATTAATGCACAGAAATCTCTGGCATTCCTATACACTAATGATGAAAAATCTGAAAGTGAAATTAAGAAAACACTCCCATTTATCATTGCAACAAAAAGAATAAAATATCTAGGAATAAAACTACCTAAGGCGACAAAAGACCTGTATGCAGAAAATTATAAGCCACTGATGAAAGAAATTAAAGATGATACAAATAGATGGAGAGATACACTGTGTTCTTGGATTGGAAGAATTAACATTGTGAAAAAGGCTATAGTACCCAAAGCAATCTACAGATTCAATGAAATCCCTATCAAACTACCACTGGCATTTTTCACAGAACTAGAACAAAAAATTTCCCAATTTGTATGGAAACACAAAAGACCCCGAAGAGCCAGAGCAATCGAGAGAGAAAAACGGAGCTGGAGGAATCAGGCTCCCAGACTTCAGACTATACTACAAAGCAACAGTAATCAAGACAGTATGGTACTTGCAGAAAAACAGAAATATAGATCAACGGAACAGGATAGAAAGCCCAGAGATAAATCCACACACATATGGTCTCCTTATCTTTGATAAAGGAGGCAAAAATATACAGTGGAGAAAAGACAGCCTCTTCAATAAGTGATGCTGGGAAAACTGAACAGCTACATGTAAAGAGTGAAATTAGAACACTTCCTAACACCATATACAAAAATAAACTCGATATGGATTAAAGACCTAAATTTAAGGCCAGACACTCTCAAAATCTTAGAGGAAAACATAGACAGGGCACTCTATGACTTAAATCACAGCAAGATCCTTTTTGACCCACCTCCTAGAGGAAGGGAAATTAAAAAATTAAACACATGGCACCTAATGAAACTTAAAAGCTTTTGTACAGCAAAGGAAACCATAAATAAGACAAAAAGACAACGCTCAGAATGGGAGAAAATATTTGCAAATGAAGCAACTGACAAAGGATTAATCTCCAAAATTTACAAGCAGCTCATGCAGCTCAATATCAAGAAAACAAACAACCCAATCCAAAAATGGGCAGAAGACCTAAACAGACATTTCCCCAAAGAAGATATACAGCTTGCCAACAAACACATGAAAGAATGCTCAACATCATTAATCATTAGAGAAATGCAAAGCAAAACTACCATGAGATAGCATCTCACACCGCTCAGAATGGCCATCATCAAAATATCTACAAACAGTAAATGTTGGAGAGGGTGTGGAGAAAAGGGAACCCTCTTACACTGTTGGTGGGAATGTAAATTGATACAGACACTATGGAGAACAGTATGAAGGTGCCTTAAAAAACTAAAAATAAAACTACCATATGACCCAGCAATCCCACTACTGGGCATATACCCTGAGAAAACCATAATTCAAAAACAGTCATGGGCTTCCCTGGTGGTGCAGTGGTTGAGAGTCCACCTGCCGATGCAGGGGACACGGGTTCATGCCCTGGTCCGGGAAGATCCCACCACGGAGCGGCTGGGCCTGTGAGCCATGGCCGCTGAGCCTGTGCGTCTGGAGCCTGTGCTCCGCAATGGGAGAGGCCACAACAGTGAGAGGCCCGCATTCCACAAAAAAAAGAAAAAAAAGTCATCTAACACAATGTTCATTGCAGTACTATTTACAATAGCCAGGACATGGAAGCAACCTAAGTGTCCATCAACAGATGAATGGATAAAGAAGATGTGGCACATATATACAATGGAATATTATTCAGCCATAAAAGGAAACAAAATTGAGTTATTTGTAGTGAGGTGGATGGGCCTAGAGTCTGTCATACAGAGTGAAGTAAGTCAGAAAGAGAAAAACAAATATTGTATGCTAATACTTATATATGGAATCTAAAAGAAAGAAAAAAATTGTCATGAAGAACCTGGGCAAGACGGGAATAAAGATGCAGACCTACTAGAGAATGGACTTGAGGATAAGAAGAGGGGTAAGGGTAAGCTGGGACAAAGTGAGAGAGTGGCACGGACATATATACACTTCCATATGTAAAATAGATAGCTAATGGGAAGCAGCCGCATAGCACAGGGAGATCAGCTTGATGCTTTGTGACCACCTAGAGGGGTGGTATAGGGAGGGAGACACAAGAGGGAAGAGATATACGGATATATGTATATGTATAACTGATTCACTTTGTTATAAAGCAGAAACTAACACACCATTGTAAAGTAATTATACTCCAATAAAGATGTTTTTAAAAAAAAAAAATTCACCTCCCGGTCACCGCAAAAGTACTCTCTGAAGACCCCCGCCAGGAAAGGGAGCCTGTTTTAGCTGTGGGAGCCCCAAATACTGGAGCAAGGAATGCTCAGGACGCAGGTCCCAGCCTGTTAGGGAAACCACTGACTGAAACCGTCCACCCTGGCCAGGCACCACAGTAATCATCTGCATGTTATTTTACGACAGGAAATCCTGGTAAGGAACACGGAACTAACAAGCCACCACCAACCGGAAGAATTTGGCAAAGGTCAAAAGGAGAGAGGAGACACCAGTCCATAAGTCCGTATGTCCTACCAACCTCCCAGAATCCTCCTTGCTGGAATCCATCTTGGCTGAGCAATGCGCACATCACCAGGAAGGACCCTGAGTCTGAATGATTGGCCAGAGACAACCCAGAAACTAACCCCATCACCATAAAACCCGAGACTGTGAGCCACGTGGCAGAGTAGTTCTCCTGCGTTCCCTTACCCTACTGCTCTCTGCTTGGGTCCCCCTTCCCAATAACATCTCCTGCTTTGTCAGCACATGTGTCTCCTCAGACAATTCATTTCCAAGTGTTAGAGAAGAGCCCGCTCTCGGGCCCTGGAAGGGTCCCCCTTCCTGCAACAAGCCTACACCCAAGAAGCCATGCCCACTCTGCAAGAAGATGGGCCACTGAAGGAGGGAATGCCCCCAGCTCCGAAGGGAGTGAGGAAGGTCCCCGACGCCAGTCATGGCAATGGTTGACTGGGGGACCTGAGACCTCCCAAGGCTCCCGAGAAGACAGTCATCATCACACAGGAGGAACCACGGGTGACCATTGACGTGGCAGGTAAACTTGTCCAGTTTCTAGTGGACATGGGAACCATTTACTCTGTCCTGCCTTCTCATGCTGGGCCCCTGAAATCTGCTCTATTGTTGGGGTAGAAGGAAAACCAAAGGTAAAACATTTCACCACCCCTCTAACCTGCACCTGGGGAAATACACTTATAACTCACGAGTTTCTTGTCATGCCTAATGCCCCAGCCCATTATTGGAAAGAGATTTTCTCCCAGCCTTGGGGGGCAACTCTTACTCTCCCTGAAAACCAAAACCAGGGAATATTTTTGTCTGCTCTATGTATTATACAGGACACAAAATATTCCCCCAGAAATTAAAAAACTTATAGATCCACAGGTCTGGGGTCAGGGAATCCCAGGAAAACAAAATTTGTCACCCCTATAAAAATCACTTAAAGGAGGCTAATAATCTCCCTTCCAGGCATCAATACCCTCTATTTCCAGTAAACTCTCCATTTCTCTGCTCTTCTGCTTCTCAGGAAGTCACGTCTCCTTTAACCACACCCATACTAAGGGTCCTTCTTGTTGTTCACATCAGCACAGCTCCAGTCGACAAACATCCGCTACGCCAGGGGTCCCCAACAGCAGGAGGTGAGCGGCGGGTGAGCGAGTGAAACTTCATCTGTATTTACAGCCGCTCCCCATCGCTCGCAGCACCGCCTGAGCTCCGCCTCCTGTCAGCATTATGGTGAGTTGTGTAATTATTTCATTATATTTTACAATGTAATAATAATAGAAATAAACTGCACAATAAATGTAATGCACTTGAATCATCCCGAAACCATCCCCCCACCTCCCAGTCCGTGAAAAAACTGTCTTCCACGAAGCCGGTCCCGGGTGTCAAAAGGGTTGGGGACCGCTGCTCTGTCCAACTCCATGAATGCCATTGCTAAAGTGACTAACTCATCTGACTGTTGGATCTGCCCTGGCAACCGCACCTCCCCGGAGGACCTACATCTTTTAGGACTCCCCGCTTCCTTGGGCGACCTGATGGGGTAACAGCAAAATATGCTGGGTTCTCATTTACCACCCAGTAAGGAAGGAAGGACTGGGGCAGGAACCAACTGGGGGCCAAATTCTCTGGAACAGACACCCGCCTCCAAATCAGAGGAAAGAGTATTTCAGCTTTTAGGCAAAGCTAGCCTCTGTTTTTCTGGTATTAACATCCAGGGACAAAAATTAAGATGGCTTAATGAAACATACTACAATCACAGTCTAATTTTTAGTAATCACAGGTGGGTGACAGACACCAACCAGACTTCCAATATCCAACAGCAGGGAATGTCACTATCTGGTGGAAGAATCTAGTGACTGGAATAAACAAAACTAAAACTCACAATAAAAACATGATAATGGTTAACAATACCAAGAGAAAGCCAACGCAGGGAGTAGACAATATTCCAAACTAATGTTTAATATAACTAATAACTATATTCAGATGTACTCCAGTTCCTCCCTGTTACAGCTGCTGTATCAAAACTTGAGGTGTCAAAGGAGAAAAAAAAACACCATGGCTTCAAAAATCTCCATCTTTAGATGATGATGCATCAGGATTTCAACACATCCCACCTGAGGATGGGGACCATCAACACCCACTGGACAAGGTTGCTGCTTCCTTCTACTCCCCACTAACCACCTCCGCCACTATAAACAATCCCGAGAACCCTCTCTCTGACAGAAAAGCAAAGAGATCTGGACCCTCAGGTAAGGACAATGCCCATGCTCAGCTGGAAGCACTTACAGAAGAGGGACTATTGACCCTTGACCCTTAAAATATATTTTTTTAACATCTTTATTGGAGTATAATTGCTTTACAACAGTGTGTTAGTTTCTGCTGTATAACTAAGTGAATCAGCTCTATGTATACATATATCCCCATGTCCCCTCCCTCTTACGTCTCCCTCCCACCCTCCATATCCCACCCCTCTAGGTGGTCACAAACCACCTAGCTGATCTCCCTGTGCTATGCGGCTGCTTCCCACTTGCTACCTATTTTACGTTTGGTAGTGTATATATGTCCATGCCACTCTCTCACTTTGTCACAGCTTACCCTTCCCCCTCCCCATATCCTCAAGTCCATTCTCTAGTAGGTTTGTGTCTTTATTCCCGTCTTTTAGCTAGATACAAGTAGAGAAAGGGGGGAATGGGCCAGGTGTCAGGAAACCACATATCTCGTCAACAACAGGGGTCCTTGGGCAGACAGAGGAAAGCAGGAACCTCCAGACTGACAGGAAACCACACATTTGGGGGTGATAAGTGTCCTGGAGGCAAAGGAAGGTGGGAAAAGGCAGGAATCTCCAGCATCTGAATGTAACCTTTTGCTCACTATGCCCTCATTACAATAAAATTAGCCTTGCAGATAAGAAGTTCCCATCATGCACCACTGCTGTGAAACTTCCCATCAAGGCTAAATGAGGACACAAATCCCTCCTCCCCTCGGGAAGGTGGAACTGGCATGAAAATCAGGGAATACGACCCCCAAACTCCTCCCTCCCCAATGAATGTTCTGTCCCTTCATTTCTGCCCCCCACATAACCAGCTTGACAAAGAAACTCAGAGCAGCTACTCACTTGAGCCTGCCTGCTCTCCCTTTGAGAGCATACTATCACCGTCAATAAGAAGGTTGAGGGACTTCCCTGATAGTCCAGTGGTTAGGACTCTACGCTTCCACTGCAGGAGGCACGGGTTTGATCCCTGGTCAGGAAACTAAGATCCCACAAACCACACGGTGTGGCCAAAAAAAAAGAAGCAGCAGAAGGTTGAGAGGGGTTTGGGGCCCCATGGCAAGTTTTTGTAGCTTCAGAGGAATGTCACCAGGATAATTA
This sequence comes from Neophocaena asiaeorientalis asiaeorientalis, assembly GCF_003031525.2. NCBI lineage: Eukaryota > Metazoa > Chordata > Mammalia > Artiodactyla > Phocoenidae > Neophocaena > Neophocaena asiaeorientalis. The sequence goes on along the minus strand of NW_020172982.1, from coordinate 2,098,951 downwards.
GCAAGAAAGAGTTATTAAAAACAACACAAATGCCAAAGAAGAACAATAAGAAAGGCTGGCCATTTTTCCAGTCTGAGTTACAGTTCCTTATGTCTCTGCTGTTGTTTGGAATGAGTGAACCACACTGGCAAATAGATGAAAAAGCCATAGGAGGTCACACAATCGCAACAGTCCGCAGCAGAACAATGGAGAGGGGAGAATAAGCCTAACCCAGGAACAAAGGAAGAGACCAGAGGCAAAATGGAATTCCCTCCATTAATCACAAGAGTCTTTGCTTCTTTCTTCCCCGTGACACACCATTTCCCCCCAAATCTGAAAATGATATCTAAGAATAAAATGTGCATTTTAGTCTGGAGTCATTTTGTCTTCCACCAGAGGACCGGCCACCCATGGAAACGGGGGCAGAGGCAGGGGGAAGGGAAGCTGCTGGCTTTGCTCTCCTACGGGAGAGGGGCAGCTGCTGTCACAGACACCTCCACTTCAGTGAGAAAGGGATAACCCCAATCAGAGCTGGAGAGAGCTTCTGCTATAGCCAATGACTGTTGAGAAAAAAGTTAAGTCCCATATATCTCCTACCTGCAAGAATATTATTTCAATATATAATTCAATTCTTTATTCCCTCAGCTTCTCCACTACCAGTTTTTCATAAGATGTATATATACCAATATATATAATAATGAATAGGTATGGCCTATGATTTGAAGCATATAAAGTATAATATTTATTAAAATATTTCATATTTATACAATAAAATATATATTCATTTATTCAACAAATAAATATGAATACATGTAATGAATGGAGTGTGGTCAGCTCTTCCCTAGCCTTGCTTCAAATCTTTACTGATGTGTGTACTTAACAAAGCAAACAGAAACAGTTTGAAATAAATCATGAGACCTTTCAGGGATATAGCCATGTCAAAGAATACTGATTTATGGGACGAGATGGATGCAATATATGGCTAAGTTTAAAACTAAGTCTATCACTAAGGCTACAAAACAGCATGTCACAGTGTGTGACTTTTAGTTACAGTTATCTATTCATTCATCCCTTCAACAAATGTGTATTGCCCATCTACCAGCTGCCAATCACTGTTATACTCACAAAGATCCTTTGGCCTTAAAGAGTTACATTCTAGAAGGGGGTCTGGGGGAAGCAACCTGGCAATAAACAATAGATGGAATTAAATAAGTATGTTCTCCAGTATGTTAGAAAATCCTGAATTCTGTGAAGGAAAGCAGAGTGGGGCAGACTAAGGAGGCCCAGAAGTGGTGGGTTTAAGGAAATGTGGAGTGGGTTTTGGATCTAAATAAGGCTGTCAGGCTGGGCTATTTTGAGAATGTGAGATCTGAGCAAAGACTAGAAGGTGAGGGGTATTTAGGGAGATGGTCCTAAGGCAGGAGATAGATGGGCTCCAGGCTAGACGTTTACAACCAGCCCCCTGTTTACACTTCGAGATAGAAATAACAACAGGAACAAGGTAAATAGCTGGACTTTGTCTCCAGTGAACACTTTAAAATAACAATCATGGCAGGGGCAGAGAGGAGCTAAACCCTGCTTGGGTAAAAGATCAAGACATCACGTATTTCTCATCCTTGGGGCCAGGAAGGCCTTGACTGCACATGCACAGAAAGGCTCCTCGGGGGTCCAATGGGGGAGGGGGCTGAGTCAAAGAACAAAGCAAGACGATTAGCCAGATGGAAACAAAGACCGGGAAGACTACCCCTCTATAAATGATTTAAACTTCCCAAAGGCGCGACTTTTCTCCGAGCTCACCTGTGCATCTGTCGGCAGGTACTCTGCTTTTGTAATAAATACCTTTTGTTCCTCTCTACCTTCCGTCTCCTTGTCAGAATTCTTTTTTTCAAGGCAGACAAGGACAGGAGCTCAGACTAGCCACTGGCCCTCGTTGTCCCGCGGTTAGGATTGGGCACCGTCGCTGCCACGACCAGGGTTCAATCCCGGGTCAGGGAACTAAGGTCTCGCTTCCAGCTGCTGCTCACTGGTGTCTCTCGGAAATCAGTCGCACTTGGGAAAGAGCCAGGACAAGGGCCTGAAGATACAGTGTGCCTGGAGCGCGTAAGTGACAGCAATGGGGCCAGGGGGCGCTCATGCTGGAAGAACAAAGAGCAGAAAACATGTCAGAAATGGATGAGGAGGGCAGATCCTGGGAGTTTTATAAGACACTGTGTAGTCGTATTATTTCCGTATAAACACTAGAAAAGTGTAAGCCAAAAAAGTTGATTTTTTTTCTGAGTGACAGGATGACAAATACTTCATGCTTTCTATGTACTTTGCTTTCCAGCTATATCGAAATATTATTGATATACATCACTGTATAAGTTTAAGGTGTACAGCATAATGGTTTGACTTACACATATTGTAAAATAGTCACCACAACAAGTTTAGTTAGCATCCATCATCTCATACTGATACAATAAAAAGGGAAAGCAAATAAATTCATTTGTACTATTTTTTTTAGATTCCACAAATAAGCAATATAATATGATATTTGTCTTTCTCTGTCTGACTTACTTCACTTAGTGTGATAATCTCTAGGTTCATCCATGTTGCTGCAAATGGCATTATTTCATTCTTTTTTATGGCTGAGTAGTATTCCACAGTATATATGTACCACATCTTCTTTATCCATTCCTCTGTCAACAGACATTTAGGTTGCTTCCATGTCCTGGCTATTGTAAATAATGCTGCTATGACCATTGGGGTGCATGTATCTTTTTGAATTATGGTTTTCTCCAGAATATGCCCAGTGGTATTGACATATACATGCTACTGTATATAAGACAGATAACTAATAGATACCTACTGTATAGCACAGAGCACTCTACTCAATACTCTGTAATGACCTATATGGGAAAAGAATCTAAATAAGAGTGGATACATCTACCTGTATAACTGATTCACTTTGCTGTACAGCAGAAACTAACAGAACATTGTAAACAAGCTATACTCCAATAAAAAACAAATTATTTTAAGGGAAAGCAAAAGAAGACAAGAAAGATTTTTTCCTTGTGATGAGAACTCTTAGGATCTACTCATTTAACTTCCCTGGACAGTTGACCTGTGACCGACATGGGTTTGAACTGTATGATCCACTTACAAGCAGATATTTTTCAATAAATATACAAAAATAAACATGTAGAACATCATGTGCAAGACTTGAAGTGAATAACCTGCTTTACATAGGCATAAGGTGAGTGATATTTAATATAAAATGAACAATGTGTTAGTTTTCTTACTGTTTTATAACTTTGCTTTCAAAGAATTAGGGGGCTTCCCTGGTGGTGCAGTGGTTGAGAGTCCGCCTGCCGATGCAGGGGACACGGGTTCGTGCCCCGGTCCGGGAAGATCCCACATGCCGCGGAGCAGCTGGGCCCGTGAGCCATGGCCGCTGAGCCTGCGCGTCTGGAGCCTGTGCTCTGCAACGGGAGAGGCCACAACAGTGAGAGGCCCGCGTACCACAAAAAAAAAAAAAGAATTACATTACCATACAGTATGTCTCTCTCTTGTAATTGGAGAAATTGCATTATCCGCCTATCATCACAGGTAAGTGGTTTTTTTAAATGTAACAATGTTTCCATTGCTATATTATGAATATGACTATAATACTGTATGCCATAAAAATTTTGCAGTGATTCATTCATTAGTGTACAGGCGAGGCTACTGTGAAACAACTGATTACACTAGGCTACCATAAGGCAGTCATGCTGCTACTGCTTCAATATCAATGCATGAATTGATATACCTCTAAATAAACATAAATTTATTTTTCACATTACCTTTTCACTTTGAAGTTTAGTGTTAGTCATAAGCATAAAGTCTACAGTGTATTGCATCACATAAGACAATATTGCTGTAGGTACTGACAGACAGATGATCTATCTTGTAGACAGACACAAACCTAACAGTATCGATAAATACTGTGCAGTACTATAAAGGTATTTTCTCTACCTTATGATTTTCTTAATAACATTTTCTTTTCTCTAGCTTACCTTGTTATAAGAATACAGGATATAATACATATAAAAGACAGAATATGTGTTAATCAACTGCTTATGGGACCGGTTAAGCTTCAGGTGAATAGTAGTCTATTAGTAGTTAATTTTTTAATTTATTTATTTATTTATTTTGGGCTGTGTTGGGTCTTCGTTGCTGCTCATGGGCTCTCTCTAGCTGTGGAGAGAGGGGGCTACTCTTCGTTGTGGTGCGCAGGCTTCTCATTGTGGTGGCTTCTCTTGTTGCGAAACACAGGCTCTAAGTGTGCGGGCTTCAGTAGTTGTGGCATGCAGCCTCAGTAGTTGTGGTGTGCAGGCTCTAGAGCACAGGCTCTGCAGCTGTGGTGCACGAGCTTAGTTGCTCCGCAGCATGTGGGATCTTCCCAGACCAGGGATCGAACCCGTGTCCGCTGCATTGGCAGGAGGATTCTTAACCACTGCACCACCAGGGAAGTCCTGTAATTAAGTTTTTAAGGAGTCAAAAGTTACATTTAGATTTTCCACTGTGTGTGGGGGGTAGGCACCCCTAACCCCTGCATTGTTCAAGGGTTAACTGTATATTATACAGCAGTGTTAACCATAGTCACCATGCTGTACATGACATCCTAGTGCTTATTTATCTTGTAACTGGAAGTCTGTACCTTTTGACCACCTTCCTCCAATTATGTTTCTTTGTGTACTGGTTTCACAATTAGAAAAAGAAGGAAAAGATATATATCTGATAAGGGGTTAATATCCAAAATATATAAGGAACTCATACAACTCAATAGTTTAAAAAAAACAATTAAAAATGGGCAAAGAACCTAAACAGACATTTTTCCAAAGGTATATAAAAGGCCAACAGGTACATAAAAAGACGCTTAACATCACTAGTCATTTGGGAAATGCAAATTAAAACCACAATGAGATATCATCAAAAAGACAAGAAATAACAAATGCTGGTGTGGATGTGGAGAAAAGGGAACCCTTGTACACTGTTGGTAGGAATGTAAATTGGTGCAGCCACTGTGGAAAACAGTATGGAGTTTCCTCAAAAAATTAGAAATTGGACAACCATATGATCTGGCAGTTTCACTTCTGGGACTATATCCAAAGGAAATGAAACCACTAAATCAAAAAGATATACGCACCCCCGTATTCACAGCAGCGTTATTTACAATAGCTAAAATACTTAGGAAGCAACCTAAGTGTCCATCAATGGATGGGCATCAATGGATGTCCATCAATGGATGAATGGATAAAAAAGTTGTGGTATATAGGTAATGGAATGTTATTCAGCCATAAAAAAATGAGGAAATCCTATCATTTGTAACAACATGTATGAAACTTGAAGTTGTTATGGTAGGTGAAATAAGTCAGAGAAAGACAAATACTGTATGATCTCATTTATATGTGGAATCTAAAAATGAAAGAAAGAAAAACAGAACAAAACAAACAACAACAACAAAAAAACTCATAGAAAAAAATCAGACATATGGTTACCTGAGGCAGAGGGAAGAGGGGGAAGGATTGGAGGAAGGTGGTCAAAATGTACAAATTTCCAGTTATAAGATAAATAAGTACTAGGATGCAATGTACCACATGAAGACTCTGGTTAACACTGCTGTATAATATACATGATATTTGTTGAGAGTAAATCCTAGGAATTCTCACCACAAGAATTTTTTTCCCTTTTTCTCTTCTTCTTTCTTTTCTTTATAGTGTATCTATATGAGATGATGGATGTTAGATGAACATATTGCAATAATCATTTTACAGCATATGTAAATCAAGCCATCATGCTGTACACCTTAAACTTATGCAGTGATGTGTGTCAATTATTTCTCAATAAAACTGGAGAAAAAACAAGTTTTTTTAAAGTACTGATGCCTGGCTCCACCCCCCAGACATGCTGATAAATATAATAGGATGCAACCCAGGCATCAGGATTTTTTAAATCTCCCCCAGGTAGTTTTATATGCAACAACAATTGAGAGTCCCTGGCATTCGAAGGGCCAAAAGCGGGCCCGATACCTGTGGGGAACTGGAAGAAAATGTAATGGGAGGAGTCAACAGATGCCAGTTATATGCCAAATTTCCATACTAAGAAGTCTGGATATATATATAGAGAAAGAGTTAGAGATAGCTGATAGGTAAATGGATGGATGGATAGATAGGTAAAGTGATAGATAGATAGATAGATAGATAGATAGATAGATAGATAGATAGATCGATCTAGCTGCCTGTAAAAGTCACATTTCTTGAATAGCTAATAGATATCTCAAAACTATGATGTAAAAATCCAAACTCCTGATTCCTACCCCCACCCCTACCAAAAAAAATCTCCTTTCCTCCTTAAGTCTTTCCCATCTCAGTAAGTCTCAGCTCCATCCTTCCTAAAGCTCTAGGAGCCGTCCTCGAAGCTCACTATTTTAGGCATCCTTATTTAATCCTTACTCTTCAGTAGTTCTCTTACCTGAAGCTCTTGAGAGTACATTACTGCTGCTCATTGACCATGCTGACTCACAATGGTGGTACCGGGTTTCCTTACGTGCTTTGTAATTTTGTATTGTGAGCTCTTCAGGACTCTTTGGGACTCTCTTGGTGGGTATCTCATGCTATCTGGATGGAGGGTACTCCTCCTGAGAGGTTTTACATTTACTTTGCCAAAAGCCTACCTCTTTCACAGGCTCGGAGCTCTTTAACGTTAATTTATTGACTTGAAGTTTCCAGAACCATACAGCTAGAAAGATTTCAATCCCAACTCTGGGTGAGGATAGGGATATAGTTGTGAATTTTCAGGAAAGACTTTTTCTATCTAAAATCTAAATGAAGACATACAAATGTCCTTCAGACACCATTCTGCACCACTGGATAAGTTTTCTAGTGTGCATCTTCAAAGGCCCCAGCTTTCTGGGCTTCCCTGGTAGCACAGTGGTTGAGAATCTGCCTGCCAATACAGGGGACACGGGTTCGAGCCCTGGTCTGGGAAGATCCCACATGCCGTGGAGCAACTAGGCCCGTGAGCCACAACTACTGAGCCTGCGCGTCTGGAGCCTGTGCTCCGCAACAAGAGAGGCTGCGATAGTGAGAGGCCCGCACACCGCGATGAAGAGTGGCCCCCGCTTGCCGCAACTAGAGAAAGCCCTCACACAGAAAAGAAGACCCAACACAGCCAAAAAATAAATAAATTTATTTTTAAAAAAAAAAGGCCCCAGCTTTCTATGGGGGTCTCAAATGCAGCCTTTAAACTCATAGAATTCCCAAGTCATTATCACCTATGCTTGTGTAGGTCCTCAGATGAACCTCTATGTGACTGAGACAAGGATTCCACGTTACCCTCTCCTGATCCCATTCCCAGGCTTACAGTGTGGTTTGGCTCTGGAGTTCAGTTTATACTTCATTTTTAGCCCATTGGAAATGTCCTTACATGTTTTCTGGCTCAGTTACACATTTTAAAATGATATCTTTTTATATTTCCTCTAACATGTGCAAGTGTTTTCTAGCAGGAAGCTTTCTGGGTAATCTGGTTTGCCATGTTGCCAGAAATAGACATAGCAAGTGGTAGCATGATGCCGTAAACATTAATAGGCTGTGTTAAAATGATGCACCTCAAACCTGAAGAAAAACCATTACGATTTTGCAGGGATTTATAAAATCATGCAACACTACATATGGAATTTTACAAAGTGTCATGAAATGTGGTAATAAATATTTAGAAGTTTCTTTTGAGGTTTCTCATTTTAAAGCAAAGGTATTTTACAAATCAGAGCCACATTCATTGGGGAAACACTTGTTCTGTCACAGTTAAAGACTGAAATAATACCAAAAAAAGCATATGGTGAAACCCAAAATGTATATCTTTGTCAGCCAAATATTGTTGGATGATACATGGAAAGCATTACAGAAGAGTAAAGAAACAAATGTTGGAACAAATTACATAGTGTTGAAGGTTTGCTATATATTTGGATGAAGCACTCATGTTTCTAACACATTTCAGCTTATGGTATTTTCTGGATTCTGTTTCCAATAACAAAATACATGAAGAACTGTTTTTTGTGGGACATGACAATAGAGGACGAAATAATATTTTCCCTCAGTTATAAATAACTTCTTTTAGAAAGATTACAATACATGGAAAAGAGCAGGAAACTACTTGAATTGGAATTTTAGAAATTCCCAAGCAAAGGTACAGATAAAGTACCCCACATGAAATGCATTCCATCTATCATTCACAGGAAAGCTATTGGCAGCAAAGATGGTGAAGCCATAAGACAGCAAAGTGCTACAGGATGTCGTGGTGAGGTTAGACTTATAAAAACAAGACATTTTAAAATGTAGGGGACTATTTGCATTCTTGTAGAGAGGGTAACTTTCTTAGATCAGGTTCCCCGGGAAGCAGATTCTGAGAAAGAATATCACATAGAAATTTTATTGGAGAATGCCCTTAGGACCAACTGTGGGGAAGTGAAGGAGGCATGATTAGGCAGAAGGAGAAATTGAACTGAGATGCAGTTCCCACAAGGTCCTCAACCAATCCCCTGCATAGCTCTGGAGCTGGAATGGCCCCTCAATGTGGTCCCATCTTGCCACAAGCTGGCCCAGCCCTTAATCCAGACCCGACCAGTTATTGAATGAGAGCTGCCCCTGGGAGGGGACGTGACCTTGGGTGAGGCATCTTTCTTCCACTGAGAGCTGTACCTAGAGGATGACCTGCCAGCCACCAACATGACATGAAGGGCTGGGGGAAGTGCCCCACGGCGTCCACCAAAGCCACCATGCAGAGGATTGAAGGAGAGACTGTGGCAAAATGCCTGAAAGAACTGGCCAACTGAAAGATGAGTTCTTCATTTGCCTCTTACAAAGAAATCAAGAGATCCAAATGTGCTGACCTTGGCTATAGTGACAACTAGAAGACACAAGGATGTGACACACCACAAAAAATTCAGTCTAACAATAGACGAAAACATAACTACTTTTTTTTTAACATCTTTATTGGAGTATAATTGCTTTACAATGGTGTGTTAGTTTCTGCTGTATAACAAAGTGAATCAGCTATTCGTATACATATGTCCCCATATCCCCTCCCTCTTGTGTCTCCCTCCCACCCTCCCTATCCCACCCCTCCAGGTGGTCACAAAGCACCGAGCTGATCTCCCTGTGCTATGCAGCTGCTTCCCACTAGTTATCTATTTTACATTTGGTAGTGTATATATATCAATGCTACTCTCTCACTTCGTCCCAGCTTACCCTTTCCCCTCCCCATGTCCTCAAGTCCATTCTCTACGTCTGTGTCTTTATTCCTGTCCTACGCTAGGTTCATCTGAACCATTTTTTTTTTACATGTTGTTTCCAAAACTTATGTAGCCTAAAAATCTCTAATGCATGCACACTTAAGAAACCTGGAAAATTGTTTCAACTTGTGAAAAAGCTTCAATAGTTTCAGTGCATGTTAAACCTAGATGTTAAACTTTTTCAAAAAGATACATGCACCTCAGTGTTCAGAGCAGCATTATTTACAGTTGACAAGGTATGGAAGCAACCTAAATGTCCATCAACAGATGAATGGATAAAGATAATGTGATATATATATAGTGGAATACTACTCAGCCATAAAAAAAGAATGAATTTTTGCCATTTGGAGCAACATGGATGGACTTGGAGGGCATTATGCTAAGTGAAATAAGTCACACAGAGAAAGACAAATACTGTATGATATCACACATATGTGGAATCTAAAAAATACAACAAACTAGTAAATATAACAGAAAAGAAGCAGACTCACAGATATAGAGACCAAACCAGTGGTTATCAGTGGGGAGAGGGAAGGGGGAGGGAAAATATAAGGGTAGGAGATTAATAGGTGCAAACTATTAGGTATAAAATAAGCTACAAGGACATATTGTAAAACACAAAGAATACAGCCAATATTTTATAATAACTGTAAATAGAGTATAACCTTTAAAAATTGTGAATCACTATATTGTATACTTATAACATATAATATTGTAAGCAACTACATTTCAATTTTTTTAAAAAAAGAAAAAAAGACCTAGATGTTAAAACTTTTAAAATTATAAACCTCCAGTAGATAAAAATTTCCTAGTTATTTTTTAACAATAATATTTAAGTAATTTTGAATTAACTTTAAACAATGAAAATTACAATTTGGAAAGCATAGTCAAAGATACGCTTTTTCCATTTGGATTAACATATTGTTGGAAGAATTTTTTCAACCATGACAGCCAATAAAATCAAGTATCTAAATAAATTGAAAACACAGGCTTTTGAATTTCTACATCGCAAAATGTTAAACCAGGTTTTTTAATTAAAGTATCTGATCACGCAATGATGCAAGGCTTAAATTGCATACATATTCAGAACCAGGATAATTCAGCAGCTCAAAGCTCCTGGGTTCCCACAGTTCCCCAGTTGAAATGCCCATTCTCTTCTTTCTAGGCTCCAGCTCCTAGACTGTGTCTGGTTATCCTCCTTAACACTTAGTATAGCAGCCTCCAAGCCTTTATCTCCATGTATCACCATCAGTAAAAAAATGTTTAAGCATGTAGCTCCTTTTATTTGTTTATAAATTATACACATGTTCTACACTACTGACAAATTATCTATCTTATGTAACATATACAAAAATACAAATTTAAACAGATAAGACAATCCTTGCCCAAAATGCATAAATTATGAAGAAACATCAGGCAACTCCAGATGAAGAAAGAGTCTCTAATGTAACTGGTATTTACTCTTCAAAAATGTTATGGTCCAGCTACATGTAAAAGAATGAAATTAGAACACTTCCTAACACCATACACAAAAATAAACTCAAAATAGTCTCCCTCTCTTTCTTTCTTTCTGTCTTTTCCTTGTTTAGCTGAAATTTATATGTTTGTTAGTTCTAGGCAAAGTTTTATAGTGAACAAATGGATACCAAGGGGGATAGGTGGGGTGGGATGAATTGTGAGATTGGGATTGACATAAATACACTATTGATACTATGTATAAAATAGATAAATAGTGATAACCTACTGTGTAGCTCAGGAAACTCTACTCAATGCTCTGTGGTGACCTAAATGGGAAGGAAATCCAAAAAGGAGGCGATATATGTATACGTATAGCTGATTCACTTTGTTGTACAGCAGAAACTAACACAACATTGTAAGGCATTTATACTCCAATAAAGATGTGAAAAAATATATATTTTGGACAAACAATATGGGGAAAAGTACTTTTTAAATTTTTTATTTAATTAATTAATTAATTTATTATTATTATTTTGGCTGCCATTGGGTCTTTGTTGCTGAACACGGGCTTTCTCTAGTTGCAGCAAGCAGGGACTACTCTTTGTTGCGGTGCTCAGGCTTCTCATTGTGGTGGCTTCTCTTGTTGTGGAGCACGGGCTCTAGACGTGTGGACTTCATTAGTTGCAGCATGCAGGCTCAGTAGTTGTGGCTCACTGGCTCTAGAGCACAGGTTCAGTAGTTGTGGTGCACAGGCTTAGCTGCTCCGTGGCATGTGGGATCTTCCCAGACCAGGGCTGGAACCCGTGTCCCCTGCATTGGCAGGCAGATTCTTAACCGCTGTGCCACCAGAGAAGCCTGAAAAGTATTTTTTACAATAACAAAATAGAAAATTTTAAAATTTTTTTAAATGTTATAGTCATGAAAGACAAAGATTTAGAAACTCTTCCAAGTTGGAGTGACAACTAAATGCAATGCATGATCCAGGGTTGGATCTTGAGCTCATAAAGGAAATTTTGGAGAAAATAGGCAAACTTTGAGTGGGATGTGTGGATTACATGGTCATGTTAGATGAATGTCAATTTCATAATTTTGATTTTTGCATTGTAAATACACTCTAAATATTAAGGGTTACAGGGCATCATGTATGCAACTTATTTTCAAGTAGTTCAGGAAAAACTAAAACCCACAGTCAATTTATGTGTGTGTATATGTGTGTGTGTGTTTGTGTGCATGTAGAGAGACAGAGAGTAAAAGAATGCAAATATGAACAATATCAACATTTTGAAAATCTGGCTGAAGGATATACAGAGCTCTATAGATCTTTGCACTACTTTCGCGAATTTTCTGTAAATCTGAAATTGTTTCAAAGCAAGAAAGGTTAAAAATTTAATACAAACAGAACAAAAAATCCTTTGAAAAGATGACACAAAAAATAGAAACTAGTTTTAAAGTTTCCAGTTATTATTAGTACAATACAATGTATTGATTTTATTAAATTACTAATAACTTTAACTAGTTTTAAAGTATTCTAGTTATTATTAGCACAAAACAATGTATCGATTTTATTAAAATACTAATAACTTTTTCAATATGAGACTATTAATAGTTGTAGATATTTGTCCTGTCCTCTTCTTTATGAAACTGTTCCAGAGGAAAACCTTCAGTGAACTTTTCATTCATAAAAAATTAAATTAAGTTTCCAGATCATAAAACCAACCCCTCTCTTAAAACATTAGATTTAAAACTTTTAAAACTTTTAAAAGTTTTAAAACTTAAAACATTTTATGGGTTAACATTTAATATTTGAGAATTAATGAATCATAAACAATTTAACAAATACATTTAACATCTATTTCCAACTGTTCGAAAGGTTTAAATTATTTTATTTAAGATAATGTTTACATTTTCTCAAGAAATAAAATAGAAATGCTTTCCTATAAGACACTTAAAGTCATGTTCTAATCCTTTTCCACATTTCTGGTTCTCCCTTCCCTGTTAGTTTCAAAATAGGCTGACATCCTCAGAGTAGTCAGGATTTGGAATATCATGTAGGAGGAAGTGGTAATAGTTTTAATTGCAAAAAGTTGTTCTTCCTGAGACCTTCCCCTCTACCCCCTCCTCTTTCGGATCCCCAAAGAATGGTAAACTGATACATTCGAGGGCTTCCCTGGTGGCGCAGTGGTTAAGAATCTGCCTGCTAATGCAGGGGACACTGGTTCAAGCCCTGGTCCGGGAAGATCCCACATGCCGCGGAGCAGCTAAGCCCGTGCGCCACAACTACTGAGCCTGCGCTCTTAGACTATTAATAGTTGTAGATATTTGTCCTGTCCTCTTCTTTATGAAACTGTTCCAGAGGAAAACCTTCAGTGAACTTTTCATTCATAAAAAATTAAATTAAGTTTCCAGATCATAAAACCAACCCCTCTCTTAAAACATTAGATTTAAAACTTTTAAAACTTTTAAAAGTTTTAAAACTTAAAACATTTTATGGGTTAACATTTAATATTTGAGAATTAATGAATCATAAACAATTTAACAAATACATTTAACATCTATTTCCAACTGTTCGAAAGGTTTAAATTATTTTATTTAAGATAATGTTTACATTTTCTCAAGAAATAAAATAGAAATGCTTTCCTATAAGACACTTAAAGTCATGTTCTAATCCTTTTCCACATTTCTGGTTCTCCCTTCCCTGTTAGTTTCAAAATAGGCTGACATCCTCAGAGTAGTCAGGATTTGGAATATCATGTAGGAGGAAGTGGTAATAGTTTTAATTGCAAAAAGTTGTTCTTCCTGAGACCTTCCCCTCTACCCCCTCCTCTTTCGGATCCCCAAAGAATGGTAAACTGATACATTCGAGGGCTTCCCTGGTGGCGCAGTGGTTAAGAATCTGCCTGCTAATGCAGGGGACACTGGTTCAAGCCCTGGTCCGGGAAGATCCCACATGCCGCGGAGCAGCTAAGCCCGTGCGCCACAACTACTGAGCCCGCAAGCCACAACTACTGAAGCCTGCTCACCTAGAGCTCGTGCTCCGCAACAAGAGAAGCCACCGCAATGAGAAGCCCGTGCACCGCAACGAAGAGTAGCCCCTGCTTGCCACAACTAGAGAAAGCCCACGCACAGCAACAAAGACCCAATGCAGCCAAAAATTAATAACTAAAAAATAAATTTTAAAAAAATGATACAGTCGAGTCATTAGTGTCATAGAATAATCCCTCGCTGTCTCCTTACGTCAGCTCTTCTGACCTTTCTTGACCAGCTGACTCATGAAAAGGAAAGCCTGCTGTCCCAAAATTCAGAGGGATGGGGACTGGGCACTGACTTCAGAATAGCATGTGAAGGATTAATACACAATCACTTTAATTACACAAACAGACCACAAAATGCATATCAACATAGATTATGTTTTATTTGAGTATTTGTATTTCATTAGCGTGTAATACAAGTTATAATGAGGGTTTATATAATTCTGAAATAAGGTCCTTTTTTTTTTTTTTTTGCCATATGCGGGACTCTCCCGTTGCGGAGCACAGGCTCCGGATGCGCAGGCTCAGCAGCCATGGCTCACGGGTCCAGCCGTTCCGCGGCATGTGGGATCCTCCCAGACCAGGGCACGAACCCTCATCCCCTGCATCGGCAGGCGGACTCTCAACCACTGCGCCACCAGGGAAGCCCCTGAAATAAGGTTCTTGAATAACACTGTGGCATGTCTCCCCAGAGCAACGGCCCTCAAACACTAAGAGCCATTTAATGAAGGTACCTATCAACAGCCCAAGTGCCCCAAAAACTCTGTCACAAATCTACTGTGTAGACAACATTACTGAGTACTCTGTTCTACACGTGGAATTTGACGAAGAAGAAAGCCATGTGCAAGAAATCACACTTCAGCAGTCTGCCCACGTACAGGTAATGAACCACAAGCATCCTCCGTGAACACTCCTCCACAGATGTACAAGATCAAAGTTCCCAGACTCACAGACATAGAAAACAAACTTGCCAAAAGGGGAAGGATGGGGGGAGGGATAAATTAGGAGTTTGGGATTAGTGAACAGAAGCCCTTTGATGTGCAAAGGGAAAAACCAAGCAATTGTGCTGCTTCAACTGAGAAAAATCTTTATCCAGAAGGATCCAGAAATCCTCTGATAGCCAGTCCCACATTTGTGGCAGACAAAGTAGATCAAGACAAATAGGTCTTGATCCGGGATGCTTGTGAACTGGATGCAGCCTTTCCTGGGATGGTACACTTCTCCTGACCACGGATTCCGAGGCTGAAACAAGCAGCTCTGGGCACACTGGCAAATGGAGTAACCTCCTTTGTCAACCTAAGTGAATCCCTTAACAGTGGTGATGCTTCAGAAATACAGTAGGAGGACCAATCTGCAAGTGAGATTACTCGGGCATGTAATACCTTCGCTAAAGCACTTAATACGACACAGCTCCTTGCCTCCAAGCCTGGCAGGTGGGATAGACACCAGTGGAGGAGGGAACGTCTATGTCATCAGTAGAGACCAGTCCACACTCATCATTCAGGTCCAAGCCCTCCTCCTTTTAAACACTCACATCACATGACAAGCCCAATTCTAGAGTATCTCAACGTGTACTACCTCTGCAAGTCTACGTTCTGCCTGCTTTTCCTCTCCATGCACTGGGCCAGGTCAACCCCAGCCCTTCAGGCACTTGGGAAGGACTGCAAAACCAGCCTGTTGCAAGCCTGCTGAAATGAGCTCTTCACCCCTGGACTGGCCCAGATCATGAGTTTTTCCATTACCTTGTGGCCATAGTCAATCAGCTGCAGAAGATATCCAGGAAGATAAACTTTCTGGCAAACAGATAAAGCAAGTCGTGGAGCACATCTGGAAGCTTCAGGAGTTGTGTAAAAGTATGGCAAAGCTGGGTATAGAAGACGTCTATGAGTCTGCATACCTTAAAGCTGTAGTTTTCTTTAACCCCCATCATCCAGGTTTGGCCAGCACAAGTCAGATTTTAAAATTCCAAGAAAGGCACAGATGGAGTTGCAGGATTATTTTCAGAAAGCCTACTCAGAAGACACCTACTGATTGGTCCAGATTCTCAATCGCCTGCTGGCCCTCAGGCTGATGAGCTCTAACATAACCGAAGAACTTTTTTTACTGATCTCATTGGCAGTGTTTCCATAGACAGCATAATCCCCTACATCCTCAAGAAGAAGATGGCAGAGTATAATGGCCAGATCACTGATGCCAATCTATGGAGCACACCACACACCTGCTGAGAAGCACAAGGCTCCTCCCAGGACCGCTCAGATACAAAGAAAATGAAGTCGTGGTACTTTGGTATGTGCAAATATTTCCAGTATGTTAGTCATTTCCTACCTGGTTTCTTCTTACCTGTTAATATCAGACACAAGCAACTAAAAGACTAATAGGCTCTTTTCCTGCCATAAGAAATGTTTTAATGCCTTTTGATGAATCAGCAGATTTTGGAACAATCTTTTAACTGAATCTGTATTTAGAAATTGTCAAAACGCAAAAAAACAAAAACAATGTTTTATAATGTCAGAGACTAGTATTAAAGAAAACTAAGAGAAAACTCTTGAAAAACAAAGAAGCCTTATATTCCATGGTAAATTCTAATTCATTTTAAAAAACCTTAGGCTAGACATTTGCAAATAATTTGCTATTAGCATTCCATTGAATGCTCAACTTAACTTGTCACCTAAGAAGTTTTATGAATAGTGTTTTTAAGAACACAGTAAAGTAAGTAGATAGGATGACAGAATTCAAGCCAATATTCTCCTGACCTCTTCCAAAGAAGAATAAAGCCACAAAGGATTACTATGCCCTTTTGCCTTGTACTTATTATAGTAATTTGCATTAATATGGTTTGTGACGGTTTTCTCATTATATTCAAGAAAGCAGCTAATTGCCTATTAACAACAGTTGTCCTTTTAAAAGAAAAAAAAGATTAAAGCTTAGCAAAACTAAAATTGTTTAGACAAGATCTGATTTTAAAATTTCAAGAAGTGGTTAGACAACCTGTGCTTTTATTTACGTATTATGTGTTAAGTAGACTATATTCCAATGTGTAGATAGACACATTTTTAAAAATATTGCCCCCCTAAAATTATTCCTACTCACCGAATTTTCACTTACCTATGCCCTTATGATTAAGCATTTGGTGGAAATCAAAATCAACACTACATATTGAAATAAGGAATGTATGTAAAATTACACTAAAACTCTTACATGCCTACTGCTTATTTTTAAAGACAAGAATTAACTATACCCACATAAATGCTGTTAATTCACCTGGCAATAATTGCTATTATGTTGCACTTCTTTTAGATGCAAAAAAAAAAGAAAATTAGAAGTTGACTACCATTAACTGGGCAAGAAATGAAAAAGTAGCAACTTCTATGATTATTTTTTTTTTTTTTTTTTTTTTTTTTTTTTTTTTTAGCGGTACGCGGCCCTCTCACTGTTGTGGCCTCTCCCGTTGCGGAGCACAGGCTCCGGACGCACAGGCTCAGTGGCCATGGCTCACAGGCCCAGCCGCTCCGCAGCATGTGGGAGCTTCCCGGACCGGGGCACGAACCTGTGTCCCCTGCATCGGCAGGCGGGAAGCCCTATGATTATTTTTAATTGAAATTTTATTGAGATAATTTTAGATTCACATGTAGTCGTAAGAAATTATACGGAGATACCTTGTATACTTTGGCCAGTTTATCCCAATGATAACATTTTGCAAAACTGTAGTATAATATCACATCCAGGATATTGACATTGATACAATCCATCAATCTTAATAAGATTTCCTCATTTTTCTTGTACTACTCATCTGTTGAGTGTGTGTATGTATGAAGTTCTATATTATTACCTGTGTAGGTTTACATATCCACCACCACATTCAAGATAAATCATAAAAGCTAAAACTATAGAACTCTTAGAAGAAAACAAAGGTGTAAATCTTTGTGACCTGGGACTAGGCAATGGTTTCTTAGATATGACACCAAAAGTGCAAGCAATAGCAATAAATAAATAAGACTTTATAAAAGTCTTACTGTGCTTCAGTGTACAGTGTTAAGAAAGTGAAAAGACAACTTACTGAATGGGAGAAAATTTTTACAACTCATATATATGATGAGTTATTTTATTTTATTTTTTATGGTTTTTTTAACATCTTTATTGGAGTAAAATTGCTTTGCAATGGTGTGTTAGTTTCTGCTGTATAACATAGTGAGTCAGCTATACGTATACATGTATCCCCATATCCCCTCCCTTTTGCATCTCCCACCCACCCTGCCTACCCCACCCCTCTAGGTGGTCACAAAGCACCGAGTTGATCTCCCTGTGCTATGCGGCTGCTTCCCACTAGTTATTTTACATTTGATAGTGTATATATGTCCATGCCACTCTCTCACTTTGTCCCAGCTTAGCCTTCCCCCTCTCTTTGTCCTCAAGTCGATTCTCTACGTCTGTGTCTTTATTCCTGTTCTGTCTCTATGTTCTTCAAACTTTTTCTTTTTTTAGATTCCACATATATGTGTTAGCATATGGTATTTGTTTTTCTCTTTCTGACTTAACTTCATTCTGTATGACAGACTCTAGGTCCGTCCACCTCACTACAAATAACTCAGTTTCATTTCTTTTTATGGCTGAATAATATTCCATTGTATATATGTGCCACATCTTCTTTATCCATTCATCTGTCGATGGACACTTAGGTTGCTTCCATGTCCTGGCTATTGTAAATAGTGCTGCAATGAACATTGTGGTACATGACTCTTTTTGAATTATGGTTTTCTCAGGATATATGTCCAGTAGTGGGATTGCTGGGTCATATAGTAGTTCTATTTTTAGTTTTTTAAGGAACCTCCATACTGTTCTCCATAGTGGCTTTATCAATTTACATTCCCACCAACAATGATAAGAATTTTTTGTCTAAAATATATAAAGACCTTAAAGAACTCTTATAACTAAATAATAGAAAAAAACAATTTTTTAAATGGGCAAATTATCTCAATAGACATTTTTCCAAGGAAGAGATACAAATGGCCCAAAAACATGAAAAATTGCTCAGTATCATTAGTGTATCAGAGAAATGCGTATCAAAACTATAGTGAGATACCACTTTACACCCATAGGATGGCTAGAATCAAAAAGAAGGATAGTAAGTGTTGGTGAAAATGTAGAGACATTTGAACCCTCACATTCTGCCAATAGGAATGTAAAATCATGCAGCTGCTTTGAAAAGCATTCTGGCAGTTCTCAAATGGTTATACATGGAGTTACCATATGACTTAGCAATTCTACTCTTAGGGATATATCCAAGAGAAATGAAAACATATGCTCACACACAAAAAAATGTTTATAGCAGAATTATTCATAATGGCCAAAAATCAGAAAGAACCTATATGTCTACCAACATATGAATGGATAAATAAAATGTGGCATATCCATACAATGACATATTACTTGGCAATAAAAAGAAATAAGTTATACATACATATGCTACTTCATAGATGAGCCTTGAAATTTCTGTACTATGTGGAAGAAGCTAGTCACAAAAAATCACATATTTCATGATTTCGTTTATATGAAATATACAAAATTGGCAAATCTATAGAGACAGAAAATTGATTAGTGTTTGCCTAGGGCTGTGGCGGGGGAGTTGGAGAGAAGTAGGGAATGACTTCTAGTAGTTATGGGGGTTCTTTTTAGAGTGATGAAAATGCTCTAAAACTGAGTGTAAGGATGGTTGCAAATATTTGTGAATATACTAAAAATCATTGATTTGTATACACTTCAAAGGGGTGAATTGTATGGTATGTGAATTATAACTCAATAAAGTTATTATTTATTTTTTAAATGTTAGAACAAAGGCAAATCATGAGGGCCCTTCATGCTGTGCTTTTATAACCATACCCACCTTTTCCCACCCCTTCCTATCCTTATTTCTATTCAGTGGCAATTATTAATCTGCCCTCTATTTCTAATAGTTTGTTATTTAGAAAATGTTACATAAATGAAATCATACACAGTGTAACCTTTTGAGATTGACTTTTTTTGCTCAACAAAATTTCTTGGAGATTCCTCCAAATTGTTGCATGTATCAATAGTTCGTTTCTTTCTATTTGTTACCTTTGGTTTGGATGCACCATAATTTGTTTAACCATTCACCTCTTGAAAGACATCTGGGATGGTTCCTGTTTGGGGCTGTTAGAAATAAAGCTTCTAGGAACATTCATGTACAAGTTTTTGCATCAAAATAAGTTTTTATTTCTCTGTGGAACGGGACGGGGTGGTGGGGGGGAATGCCCAATAGGGCAGTAGCTGGATTATATGGTAATCTGGTATACGGTTTTTTAAGAAACTGCCTGTTTTCCAGAGCAGCTGTATCATTTTACATTCCCACCAGCAACGTACGAGTGACCCAGTTTTTCCACATGCTCATCAGAATTTGGTGTTAGTATTTATTGTGTTAGTCATTCTGATAGGTGTGTAGTGAGATCTCATTGTGGTTTTAATTTGCATTTCCTTGATGGCTAGTCCTGTTAAATGGTTTTTCCTGTGCTTCTCTGCCATCTGTTTATCCTCATCAGTGAAATGTCTGTGCCTGCTTTTTGATCATTTTCTAATTGGATTGTATTTTACTGTTGAGTTTGTGATGTTCTTTATTTGTTTAAAATACTAGTCCTTTTTGGATAGGTGTTGTATTAGTTTCCCAGCACTGCTGGAACAAATTACCACAAACTGTGTGTCTTCAAACAATGGAAATTTATTCTCTCACCATTCTAGAGACTAGAAGTTCAAAATAAAGGTATCAGCAGGGTTGTACTTCCTCTGGAAGAAAAGCCGTCCTTTGCCTCTTGCAGCTTCTAGTGGCTGTCAGCATTCCTGGGCTTGTGGCCACTGCCCTCTCTCTTCTCTGTCTTCACATCACCTTCTCCTCTGTCTGTTTGCCTGGTGGCTGCATCACTCCAGTCTCTGCCTCCATCGCACTGACTTCTCTTCTCTGTGTACTTGTCCAATTTCCCTCTGCCTCTTCCTTACAAGGACACTTGTGATAGCATTTAGGGCCCACTTGGGTAACCTCAAATAATCTTATCTCAAAATCCTTAGCTTAATTACATCTACAGAGACCCTTTTTCCAAATAAAATAACATTTACAAGTTTCAGGGGTCAGAACTTGACAGTTTTAAGCAGCCATTATTCACCCTATTATGAGTGGTTTGCAAACATTTTCCTCCCAGGCAGTAGCTTGTCTTTTTACCCTTTTAACAGGATCTTTCACAGGGCAAAAGTTTTTTATTTCGATGAGGTACACTTTATCAATATTTCCTTTTATGGATCATGCTTTTGGCATCTCTTTTTTAGATGGGCTATTAGAGAGGCAAATAAGTGAGACCCGTCTATTTCAGCACTGGCTGAAGAGTCATGTCTGCAACCCAAAACAGTCATTACAGGAGGAAATGTGGGCTGCAATAGAAGTTAAAGAAAATTTATTTGTGCCCTCTGTAATGTGTGAAGGCCTTGATAGCAAGTGGACAGATTAACACAGATAAAGCTATATTTTAAAAGGAAAAAAAAAAGTTAACTTTGTCTTTTGCCACTTTGGGAAGTGAACTCAGCCATCCTGCCCTGGCATTATAGTAGCAAAGGATTAGAATCAAACTGAATCCTGAAGAACAAATTAACAGAGTAATTCTAGATTGGTTATGAACCTGAGAAAAAATATAGCTATAAAAAACATTATTGTACTAATCAAAATTTGAATATAAATTGTAGATGAAGTAATAGCATTGTATCAATGTAAAATTTTCTGATTTTGATCATTGTTCTGAGGCTGTGTAAGAGAATGTCTCTTTTTCCTAGGAGATACATGATACGGTTTTTTTTTTAATTTTATTAAAGTATAGTTGATTTACAATGTTGTTACATTGACAGCAAAGTGACAGTTATACATATATATATATTCTTCTTCACATTCTTTTCCATTATGGTTTATCACAGGATACTGAATATAGTTCCCTGTGCTATACAGTAGGACCTTGTTGTTAATCCATTCTGTATATAATAGTTTGCATCTGCCAATCCCAAACTCCCAGTACTTCCCTCCTCCACCACCCCCTTCCCCTTGGCAACAAGTCTGCGTCTGTGAGTCTGTTTCTGTTTCATAGATATGTTCATTTGTGTTGTATTTTAGATTCCACATATAAGTGATATCCTATGGTATTTGTCTTTCTCTTTCTGACTTACTTCACTTAGTATGATAATCTCTAGGTCCATCCATGTTGCTGCAAATGGCATTATTTCATTCTTTTTTATGGCTGAGTAATATTCCATTGCATATATGTACCACATCTTCTTTATCCATTCATCTATCCATGTACATTTAGGTTGTTTCCATGTCCTGGCTATTGTGAATAGTGCTGCTATGAACATAGGGGTGCATGTATCCTTTCGAATTATAGTTTTGTCTGGGTATATGCCCAGGAGTGGTATCATAATAAGGTTTTTTGTAGTAGCGGAACCATGTCTCCAACTTGTTTTCAAATGGAATAGATCTGTTTCCAGGTGGAGACGGGAACATAGATCACTCTCCAAAAAGGGGTTTAGAACCTAAGTGTCAAGAGGGTGGGTAGCCAAAGACACCAGGTGCCCTAGAGTTTGTCGCTTACCACAGTGGTTCTCAGATTTGGCTGAATCCCAAGGAAGCTTTTAAGAACCCTTAGTGCCTTAGCATCTCTCCATCTCTCTAGTCACCAAATCAAGATATCTGGGGCTGGGCACTAGATGGTAATTTTTACTATCCCCAGGTGATTCCAATGCGGTGTTTGAGAATCACTGTCTTAGTTTTGCTCCTCAAAATGTTCTCCATAGACCGGAAGCATCAGCAACACCTGGGAACTTGTTAGAAATACAGACTCTCAGGCCCAGCCTCAAGTCTACTGAATCAGAAGCTGCATTTTAACAAGGTCCCCAAGTGATTTATGTGCACGTAAAAATCTGATGAATATATATCTGGAGAACTCATAAAGAGGAGAAAGGCCCAGAGTCACGAAGGTAGAATAAGGCCCATGCCTCTGTGTTTTTACCAAGTTCCCCAGTGAAAGAGTTTCAATATGTGACTGTCCCAGTCTGTCTCTTAGATAAGGCAAAACTTACCTTCCCTCGGTGCATTGTCCCAATCTGACAGAATTCACTAACCACTGTTAAAAGGAATAATCCACTATTGAATGTCCTGCCACTGAGGCAATTTAATAGGATAATCTACAAGTGTCTCAAGTCAACCATATTTTATTTTTATTATAACTCTATACTAAATCATGACCAATGTCTGAGGCTATTAATAAACACTGCATTTCTATTTGAACAAAATAATATCTAAAACAAAAATGCTGGAAAATAGTGTTAGCACTTTCTCCTATTGTTTCACATTGCACATGAAGCTGAGACATTTCACGTGTAGCTAGCCATGCTCATATAATAGCAGTGCCATAGGTAATCTAAGAAATAGTGTGGGCTTTTGCAAGTGTGTGGGCATCTCTTGCCTATTCTGGAGACCATATTCTGGGTGCCATACCTCCTTTGCCGTTTGCCTCTTTCTCATTTTCAGCCCCTCCCTCACTGACACATGGTGCCATCTTATAGCACAGGGAACTCTACTCAATATTCTGCAATAACCTAAATGGGAAAAGAATCTGAAAAGGAATAGATATATGTATAACTGTATCACTTTGCTGTACACCTGAAACTAACACAACATTGTCAATCAACTATACTTCCATTTAAAAAAAAGAAAAAAAAAAAAACCTGAGCTTCTCTCAGCCCACACTTCCTTTCTAGTCTTTCAGCAGTTTGTAGGGCAAAGAAAGATCCTGTTTACTGGAAGAAAGGTCTTCCAAAAGAAATTATAAAATAACAGTAAATGGAATTAAGATTTCTAAGGATAAACCACAATGTAGATACTTTATAATATTTTGTATAACAACAATGAATGTTGAATAAACATGCTTCTCATCAAAATGGATAGAATTAAGGGTGTGTGATTCAGAAAGTTTCAAAAAACTGAAAAGAAAAACTGTATCAGAGTCTCCATCATTGTGCACTTACTATTAATTTCACTTTACAAAAATTGGAGTGAGAGGATATTGGAAAGAGGAGAGCAACAAAAATTTCAGAGTTTCAGTGTTTCAGGACTTTTCATGAAATTTCAAAATAATCTCTGACACTCTGTTTTCTCCGCTTCTCCTTGTGCTAGAATAGTTGCCATACCACTCTGTAATGGGTGGTTAAATTAGGGGAGATGAAGTGGTTAATAAGGTGAGGCAGGAACATGTGGGGAAAAAAATACAAGAAATCACTTCAGGAAACTGTGAGACTTTCCATAAAGCACTTAACTTGCAAAATCTATAACTTGAAGGAGATTGAACTAAACAAACTGGTTTCATCCCCACTTTAATGTTCTGATTATTCCTTTAATGTTTATTACATCAACACATAACACAAAATCAAACTTCCCAATAAAAGAATATAAAGTTAGTGATTTGTGTTTATAACATAAAGCTGAAATGAAAATGACACTTCTCCAATATATGTGTGTCACCTCCCCTATGGCATGTCTATGACAGTCATAACAAATTGGCAATGGCATTATTTCCCCTGAGTAAAATAATAACTCAGAATCCTTCCCAACACAAAGTTCAGATGGCCATTGCTTCATTCATTCATTCACATTCATTCATTTATTCATGCAACAAATATTTATTCTGTGCCTCTTCTGAGGTCCACTGTACACAGCCCCTGTCCTCAGAGACCTTACACATTGTAGGACAGACATTAGAACAAGTAATTACAGCATGATGATATGTGGCACGAGAGATGAAACATTTTTTGCTCTACCTGGTTTAGGATTTAGACTCTTCTCAAGATAGAAGCTTAAGAAAATAAATAGGTCACAGAATTTACATAGTTTCCCATATAAGGACTTCCATTCACACTAGGTATTTCTGTGACAGGGAATTTTGAAATGCTCTTTATAGCTGGTCACATTGCTGTTTCAACTATGTTGAGGTTCTACCATTAAGAGAGAAGACAAGAAAGAATATCAGGTAGGCAAGAACACTCTCTGCCTTTGTGTTTAAAATTACATTTGTTCTGGGAATGAATGAAATCAATTAGAGTCATTACATTGCTTCCATTTCCTCAACTAATAACATTCATTTTCTAATTCTCACCTGGCAATATTCAGTTCCTTATCATCTTATAAGTTCATTAGCTTTCTTAGTTATGAAATAACTGTTACCTAATTTTCCACAGGATTGTGTATCTTTTTCCCAATTAGATTAAATCCTATATACACCTTTTCCTTTTTATTTATAGAATACTATCAGTGTACCTTAAATTATTTCACTTAATAAGTGTGTTAGTCCAATCAAACTGCTATAACAAAATATCACATTCTTGGGGGCTTATAAACAACAGAAATTTATTTTTCATAGTTTTGGAGGCTGGGAAGTCCAGGATCATGGCAGATTCAGTTTAGTGAGAGCTTCCTGGTTCATAGACAGAGACTTCTCGCTGTGTCCTCACATGGCAGAAAGGGCTCATTAATTTCATAAGGGCTCTGTCTTCTTGACCTAAGCACCTCCCAAAGACCCCCACCTCCTAATACCATCACATTGGGCATTGGGATTTCAACTATGAATTTGGGGGGAACACCATAGCAATAAGTAATTCCCAATATGTGAAGGAATAATATACTTTAGAAAAGAGATAAGGGTAATAACCACTTTCTAGTATGATGATTAATTACTGCATGACTCAAGTTGTTTTAAGGGTGCTCCTACTGTGGATTTTTTAAAGTATATCAGCATTGGAGAGGGTGTGGAGAAGAGGGAACTCTCTTACACTGTTGCTGGGAATGTAAATTGGTACAGTCACTATGGAGAACAGTATGGAGGTTCCTCAAAACACTAAAAATAGAATTGCCATATGATCCAGAAATCCCACTCCTGGGCAGATACCTAGACAAAACTCTAATTCGAAAAGATACATGCACCCCCATGTTCATAGCAGCACTATTTACAATAGCCAAGACATGGAAACAACATAAATGTCCATCAAGAGATGAATGGATAAAGAAAATGTGGTGTATATATACAACGGAACATTACTCAGCCACAAAAAATAATGAAATAATACCATTTGCAGCAACATGGATGGACCTAGAGATTGTCATACTGAGTGAAGTAAGTCAGAAAGAGAAAGACAAATACCATAGGATATCACTTATATGTGGAATCTAAAAAAATGGTACAAATGAACTTATTTACAAAACAGAAATAGAGTCACAGATGTAGAAAACAAACTTATGGTTACCAAGGGGGGAAGGGGAGAGAGATAAATTGGGAGATTGGGAATGACATATACACACCACTATATAAAAATTAGATAACTAATAAAAATGTACTGTATAGCTCAGGGAACTCTACTCAATACCCTGTAATGACCTATATGGGAAAAAAATCTAAAAAAGAGTGGGTATATGTATATGTATAACTGATTCACTTTGCTGTACAGCAGAAACTAACACAACATTGTAAATCAACAATACTCCAATAAAAATTAATTAAAAAAATAAAAATGATGGGAAACAAGGACCTCTTGTATAGCTCAGGAAACTATATTCAATATCTTATAATAACCTACAATGGAAAAGAAACTGCAAAAGAATAGATTATATATAATATAGATGTATAACTGAATCACTTTGCTGTACACCTGAAACTAACACAACATTGTAAATCAACTATACTTCAATTAAGATATGGTTTAAAAAAAAAGAATGAAATAATGCCTTTTGCAGCAACATGGATGGACCTAGAGATTATCATACTCAGTGAAGTAAGTCAGACAAAGACAAATATCATATGATATCATTTACATGTGGAATCTAAAATATGATACAAATCAACATATCTAGGAAAAAAAAAACAGATTCACAGACATAGAGAACAGACTTGTGGTTGCCAAGAGGGCGGAGGGTAGGGGAGGGATGGATTGGGAGTTTGGTATTAGCAGATGCAAACTAGTATATACAGAATGGATAAACAACAAGGTCCTACTGTATAGCACAGGGAACTATATTCAGTATCCTGTGACAAACCATAATGGGAAAGAATATGAAAAAGAATATATATATATATGTGTGTGTGTGTGTGTATAACTGAGTTACTTTGCTGTACAGAAGAAATTAACACATTATAAATCAACTATACTTCAATTAAAATTTTTTAAAAATTAGCAATACATAGACATGTTAAAAACCTAAAAAAAAAGTATATCAGCATTAGTGAAAAGAATCAGGAAGCTCTAGTTAAATCTAGCCAATCATAATTCCAATTAAACATACTTTAAGAGGGTGAAATTTGAATACATGACAAAGTAAAGGGATGGAAAAAGATATTCCACGCAAATGAAAGCCAAAAGAAAGTGGGGATAACTATACTTATATCAGACAAAATAAACTTTAAGCAAAAACTGTAACAAGAGACAAAGAGGACTTTTTCACACCATATACAAAAATAAACTCAAAATGGTTTTTAAACCAGTCTAAATGGTCTTTAGACTTAAATGTTAGAACTGAAACCATAAAACTCTTAGAAGAAAACATAGGCAGTACACTCTTTGACATCAGTCTTAGCAATATTTTTTTAATATGTCCCTTCAGGCAAGGAAAACAAAAGCAAAAATAAACAAATGGGACTACATCAAACTAAAAAGCTGTATAGCAAAGGAAACTAAACAAAAGGAAAAGGCAGCCTACTAAATGGGAGAAGATATTTGCAAACAATATATCTCATAAGGACTAAATATCCAAAACATACAAAGAACTCAGACAGCTCAATATCAGAAAAACAAACAACCCAATTTTAAAAATGGGCAGAAGACCTGAATAGACATTTTATCAAAGAAGACATACAGATGGTCAACAGACACATGAAAAGATGATCAACACCACTAATCATCAGGGAAATGCAAATCAAAACCGCAATGTGACAGCACCTTATACCTGTCAGAATGGCTATCGTCAAAAAGACAACAAATAACAAGTGTTAGTGAGGATGTGGAGAAAAGGGAACCTTAGTACACTGCTGGTGGGAATGCAACTTGGTGCAGCCACTATGGAAAACAGCATGGAGATTCCTCAATCTCCCTGTATGATCCAGCAATTCCACTTCTGGGTAATTTTTTGAGGAAAAAACACTAATTAAAAAAGGTATATGAACCCCGAGGATCATTGTAGCATTATATATACATATATACACAACTTGCAAAAAGAAAATTATAGATTTTGCCTTTCTTCCATAGTATCTGTCTCAACTTGTCAATGTGTATTTTCATTTGACATTTAATGTCATTCTAAGTAAAGGAAAATTTAAAATTTCAAGCATTAGCATGAATTTTACCATTCATCTTTATATTGGTCAATGCTAGTTTTAAATGCAAATATAAGAGCATTTAACTTGCATGCAGAATCACCAAAATCACAAAATTCATATTTCATAGCTCTTACATGCATATGTATTTCATTCTTACCAGAACAGTAGAAATGCTGCACAAGATGGTTAGAAAGTACAGTTAGAAAATAAAAATGTTCCTCAGTTATTCATAGAACACCATTGCCATTCTAGGTCCAAAGCAAGTTCTGGCTCAAAAGGAACCAGAGAGGCCTCTCAGCACTGTCAGCACCCCTGTGACCCCAGTTATAGAGGTACTGATATGGAACCTGCTCACAGAATTCCAGTGGACCCACAAAGCATTCTCAAAAGTAAAATTCAGAAAGCATTACTTGATGTGAACATTTTATTAGGCGAATCAAACTGCGAGTCAGGAGACTTCAAACTAGAAGTGGTTAGAAGCTCAGCTTTCAGCAGTTACAGCTCAGTTCGTAGAGCATGAATGAAGGAGTTAACATTTTTTAATGTGATTAGTTACTAAAAACTTCCATTTTTTTAGAGTAGCAGAATTATTAAACTTACTTGTTTGAGCTGATGGGCTACAAACCAGTCACTAACATTAACATGTTAGTGGTAAGGTCACACTAACATGAAGAAAGCTTAAATTTTCTTTAAGGTCAGAGCCAGTATTTTGGGGAAATCACTATGACAGTATAACAGGATGGACTCTGCAGTCAAAGCAGGTACTAACGCACTTCGTAGAAAGGGATTAGGTAGGTGCCTGGATTAGAAGATGGAAATTAGTGGAGTCTGGACCTGAATACTACTTAGAAAGTAGAAGTGACCGGACTGGGTAACTGGACGTGGAGAAGCTAAGGGAGAATAAAAAATTAGGAAGATTCCCCAGTCTTCTGGGCAGGTAACTGGATGGATGCTGGTGTCACTGCCTGAGGGGAAAAGAGCCAGAGGTAGTCGGGCAAAGAGAAAGAACCTGGATCTGAATATTTCAGATATCTGCAACCTTCCTTACAAAAATCCCATTAATCCAAAAGCTGCTCCTTATTTTGGTTTGAATATCCCTATAACCGCCTCCGTGCGGCAGGTTGACTGCTTGGGCGGGCAAACAACCGAGAAGATTCGTCTCACAAGAGGGAGCCCTTGCGCATAACCTCGAAGACGGACAGCTGTAAGACTAGAGAAACAGAAATTTTTTGAACTCCCTAAAATACCCGCCCTGAAAGATGTCGGAGGGGCTCCGCCCCTAAACACCAATAACTCCGAGCCGAAAAGCGCCGGACAACTGGCTCCGCCCCCGCGGGAGGGGGCGACGGATGCCCGGATGCGGATTCTCGGAGGGATTGCGTCTCATGAGGCCGCCCGGCGGGGCGGGGCTCTGCCTGCGCCTTGCGCTGCGCCGCAGCGTCACGTGACCTCGTCCAGCCAGCCAATGGGTGAGCGCGGCGGAGAATTTCGAATGTGGTTGCAGCGGTCAGCGGCGGTGAGCGAGGGTCCCTGAGGCTAAGGGGGCTCGGAGCTCGGGGCGCGCACGGCCACACAGCCTCGCGGAGCCTTGGAATGTGAGGAGGAGAGCGACAGCTGTGTCAGAAGCCGTGGCCAAGGTACTGTGGTGGACGTCCCTGCTGGAGGCGGGTCTCCGGGCCTCTTCCGGGAGCCCCCACCCCGTCCCGCTTTCTCAAAAGGAGGTTGCAGGTTTTTCGGATGTGACACAGGGGCATCTTGATCCCTGTTCCCCTTTCCTCTGGGTCTCTCTGTTCTGAGTTCGGTGGCCAAAAACTCAGGCTGTGGCGTCGGCCTGACCAGGGGCCTCTCTCTGCTCAGCCCCCCGACCTGCGCTTTGCGATACTCTTCTTTCCTCTTCTGTTCAGTGGGCCCGGAACCTCGCGCCTCGCGGAACTGTGTGGCTTAAGTGATGTGAAGGTAAAGCGTTTACAGTAGTTAAAAGCCAGGCTCAACGTGAGGGCACACAAACTGGCAGCTATTTTTTGTGTGGCGCGATGCCTTTGACGTCCTTTTCTTTTGCTGCTTCTCTTACCCTGGAAAAGCCGGCACTGGCCAGTGTCCTACAGCAAGAGTGATGAAAGAATTATGATGGAGATCAAATATTCTAGGTTCTTTTGAACCTAGGCCCCTTACCCGAATACTGTACAGATTGAGACTGCCCTCCGCGCTGTGACTGTTTTCATTCCTTCTCTCCACCACACCCCCTTTTAAGACCATCAGCCTAGATGGGAATGATAGAGCATATTTCTTTTGTAATTTTAAGTTGATTAAATGTAAGAACGAAAGTTTTTTATATAAGCTCTGCTTTTAAAATAACCAAACCAACTTGCTCAGTTACATAATCTGCCTGGCTCTCAAACATCTACAGGTTTGAACTCCAAAAACTCCATTGTGGTAGGGTATTTTATAAAACCTACTTAACATTAGTGTTTAAAAATAATAGTTGTGCTTGCTCTACTGGAAGCATCCCAGTATATATTGTATCTGTATTGGCAGAAAGAAAATATTTAATGAAATCTACAATATCTATATTTAAGACCCCAGAGGAAAATAAGGAAGGCCTGGAGAAAACACTCAAGAAAATGTAAGATTCAGGAAAATATTTGACTAAGAGGAGATGAAGGTGTCCTTTTGCAGTGAAATTTGTATACGTAGATTGTGGTAGGAAACAAGAATTATTTTTTGCAATTTTAATATCTGCAAAGTACAGTCTAGGGCAAAAGAGGTTCATGAAAAGTAGTTTGACATGCTTAGTGGCAAAATACTGAAGCCATCTGATTTGCAGCATTGAAAGATTTACATATACTTATGTACTAATACGCTCAATGGTATGGTCTCCTGGCAGTGCATATATTGCTACTTTCAACTGTATGTAGAACAATAATTATATAATGTCTGCTGTATGCATGATCTGAGTTTTAAAAATAACTATGAGAAAATTGGCAGTTCCTCCGCCCCAGTTCCTGCTTTTTCTAGCTCTGTGATTGTTATAACAGCCTAGTGAAATTGTATCTAGTGTTACATAGTATAACTAAACCTCTCAAGATCACCTGACTTTCTTGAGCATGTGTGCATATCTTAAGTAACTGGAAAGCAAAGCCCAGATACGTGTTCGCCTCTGAACTAATGCTGTAAGCCTAATAAACATTAAAAGTTGGTCATAAATATTGTCATAGGAAACATAAATAATAATAACATCAAAATATATTAAGCATTTCCCTTAATGCCTAGTATTGGGTTGGCCAAAAAGTGCCTTCAGTTTTTTAAGTAAAAAGAAAAGACACGTTTTTCGTTTTCACCAAGAACTTTATTGAACAACGTATTCACCCTTTTGTTCCACTACCTTCTGCCATTTTTCAAACAACTTCATAATTCCATCTTCCCAAAACTTTTTATCTTTTTGAGCAAAGATCTGTTCCAAGTGCATTTTACAGTCTTCCAGGGAATTGAAATTTTTTGCATTAAGAGAATTTTGTAAAAACTGAAATAAATGGAAATCCGAAGTTGCAATGTCTGGTGAATTTAGCGGATTAATCAGAACTTACCAGCCAAGCTGTAACAGTTTTTGCCTTGTCATCAAAGAAACATGAGATCTGGGGGCTTCCCTGGTGGCGCAGTGGTTGAGAGTCCGCCTGCCAATGCAGGGGACGCGGGTTCGTGCCCGGGTCCAGGAATGATCCCACATACCGCAGAGCGGCTGGGCACATGAGCCATGGCCACTGAGCCTGCGTGTCCGGAGCCTGTACTCCGCAACGGGAGAGGCCACGACAGTGAGAGGCCTGCGTACCCAAAAAAAACAAAAACATGAGATCTTACGTTATTCTGATGGAAGATTATGCATTTTCTGTTCATTAATTCTGGACACTTTTCGTCGAGTGCTGCTTTCAGTTGGTCTAATTGGGAGCAGTACTTGTTGGAATTAATCATGGTTTTCCAGAAGGAGCTCATAATAGAGGACTCCCTTCCAATCCCACCATATATACAACATCACCTTCTTTGGATGAAGACTGGCCTTTGGTGTGGTTGGTGGTGGTTCATTTCACTTGCCCCACAATCTCTTCTGTTCCACATTGTTGTACAGTATCCCGTTTTCATTGCCCATCACAATTTGTTTTAAAAATGGAATGTTTTCGTGACGTTTAAGTAGAGAATCTCATGTGGAAATACTGTCAAGAAGGTTTTTTTCACTTAACTTATGTGGAACCCAAGAATCAAAGTGATTCACATAACCAGGCGGGTGCAAATGATTTTCAACTTTTGATTTGGATATTTTGAATATGTCAGCTATCTCCTGTGTGGTATAACGTTGATTGTTCTCAATTATTGTTTCTATTTGATCGCTATCAACTTCAACGCGTCTACCCGACCATGAAGCATCGTCCAGCGAGAAATCTCCGGCAGAAAACTTCGCAAACCACTTCTGACACGTTCAATCAGTCACAGCACCTTCTCCGTACACTGCACAAATCTTTCTTTGAGTTTCGGTTGCATTTTTACCTTTCTTGAAATAATAAAGCATAATATGCTGAAAATGTTGCTTTTTTTTCTTCCATCTTCAGTATTAAAATAGCTACATAAAAATTCACCAATTATGGGTTTCCCTGGTGGCGCAGTGGTTGAGAGTCC
>NW_020172982.1:2057362-2066036 GCF_003031525.2 Neophocaena asiaeorientalis asiaeorientalis | reverse complement strand
AAAAAAAAAAAAAAAAAAAAAAAAAACACTAATTTTGATGTTTTTTTAATGTATTTTTTTTAATGCACACTGATATGACAGCTGTCACATAACGATCTAACAAAATTGTTTCCAATGAAGTTAAAGACAACTAAGTGCTACTAGAATCATCTTATGGAAAAAACTGAACGAACCTTTTGGCCAACCCAATGTATAGTAAGCCTCCAATGAGTATTTGTTAAAGAATAAATGAGTGGCATATTATAGAGCCTTTGTGTTGGAAATCCATATTTATTAAGCCTTCCGTATAAAGTACCCGAGGAGGATAAAATTATGCCACAAATATTAATGTAATTTAAAAGCTGCAAATGTAGGTTATTACCAGATTGGCTATCTACTTTGGGCTAATTCTACAGTTACAAAGTCTCTAATCCGTTTTTTATGAATAACCTGTGTTTCCAGTTCTGTTTTATATTTGATATCACCCCTTGAAAAATTAAATATTTTCCATTGTTTTAAAGTCCTAGGCAGAAGATGGCCAAGGAAAGATGCCTCAAAAAGTCCTTTCAAGATAGTCTTGAAGACATAAAGAAACGAATGAAAGAGAAAAGGAGTAAAAACTTGGCAGAGATTGGCAAACGAAAGTCTTTGATAGCTGCACCATGCCAAATAATCAGTAAGAGATTTTCATGTTGTCCTTTACATCACTGTTTAAGATTAGATTTAATAACTGATAAAAAAATTTTTATTCTCTTTTAGCCAACACTTCCACACTGCTAAAAAACTACCAAGACAACAACAGAATGTTAGTCTTAGCTTTGGAAAATGAAAAGTCCAAAGTGAGAGAAGCCCATGATATCATCTTACAGCTGAGGAAAGAATGTTACTACCTCATGTGTCAGCTGTACACACTGAAAGAAAAACTTACTTCACAACAGACAGAAGAACCTGCTCAGGTATTTTGATCACAAAGGCTCAATTTCTTGGGAAAAATGTTAAAGCCATTAATTAGTAGTTTAGATCAATTTTGTTTTTTAAATTAATTACTGATAGCTCTGTTATTAGTGAAGTGATGAGAACATCTTTCTTCAGTGCTGCAGCCCAGTTGTATGTGGGCCAGTTAAGAAAGCTTCAAGCATATACCCGTAGCTGATTGAGGCTTATACTTGTATAACTTGCTTCTGAAAGCAGGTAGCAAGACAACGTATAAAAGAAATAGTTTAGCCTCTTGCACGGCCAGACCCTTTGAATGGCAGCAATGTGAGTCAAAGGTAGGGGCAACCAAGCCAAAGGTCTAAAAGTGGTTGTGGAAGCAGACTAGTCCAAAAGTTTTAATCAGTGCTATTAATCGTAGCTTTTCTATGTAGTTTTGCTACACCAGTGGGGTTTTGAAAGGACTACGTTGACTGGGGAGATGGGAAGTATTTAAGCGCTTTATGGAGAATCATTTTTACCTACTAGTTGGCTAAATAAGCACAACTATATATTAACTCCCAAACAAGAAATATCCTGAACATTTTGCTGTCTGTTTTTCAGTCTGATTCAGTTTGTGTCCAGGAATGTATAGAAAGGCCAGTCGAAACATAAGAGATGGGGAGAAATTTTGATTTAGGGTCTTATCTGGGTCTCGTCACACATTAATCCCTAGAAGAGAGAGGACAAGCCAGTTTCTCTCCTTTTCCCAGAGGCCACTGCCAGGAAAACTGCATGGGGCAGAGAAAGAAAAGAGCAGTGGTGAGTGTCAGGTGTTAACACTTGGGTGTCCATCTGTTTGCCACGCCAGTGAAGACAGTTGTGTTGGCACCTAGGGCAGGAGAAGAAGCCAGAGCCTAGTGATTAGGGTAGGGGTCTGGACTCCAGAAAGGAATTAAGTCACCTCTCCATTGAGAGTTAGAGTCAGTGAAAGAGTTCTTGCTTCCCTGCAACTAAGGTAATTCCATATTTTTTCTGTGTATGACATATATAGAACATGTGTGTGTATACACACAATGTGTACACATATAGCAACATATACATACATAATATAGTAGAAAATTGTCTATAAAGATTAGATACGTTTTTTTTTTTT
The DNA here is from genome assembly GCF_003031525.2 of Neophocaena asiaeorientalis asiaeorientalis. Classification (NCBI taxonomy): domain Eukaryota; kingdom Metazoa; phylum Chordata; class Mammalia; order Artiodactyla; family Phocoenidae; genus Neophocaena; species Neophocaena asiaeorientalis. The sequence goes on along the minus strand of NW_020172982.1, from coordinate 2,063,989 downwards.
TTTACCTTCATGTAAAGGTTATTTGAAATATTTTTCCTTCAGAATACAATCTTTCCTAATTTTTTTTCTTTTCCTTGTTTGGTCAACTAGTGAGGAAAAAAATTTCTCCAAAGACATTTGAATCTTCCTTTTCCCTTTCCAAATTTTTGCTGAAATCACAGAGTGGTGTCAAGTGAGTACTCAATGAGATAATCACAAAAACTGGTGAAAAAATTCTGTTATTGTAGGCCTTTTGACATTTATCAGTGATTTTTGAATATTTATTAAAAGATATCGTTAGTTGCTGGGTGAAAGTATTCTTAGCATTTAAAACATCAGAGTTTTCTGCCACGTACTCGCTGTATGTATCACTCATTCTCAACCATCATTGTATACGTGTGCATCCTTGTTTATCAAGTCAATTTTGCAGTGCTGGAGAACTTAAAATGCTTTAATAAGAATGTTTTTCTTGGGCTTTCCTGGTGGCGCAGTGGTTGAGAGTCCACCTGCCAATGCAGGGGACACAGGTTCATGCTCTGGTCCAGGAAGACCCCACATGCTGTGGAGTGGCTGGGCCCGTGAGCCATGGCCGCTGAGCCTGCACGTCTGGAGCCTGTGCTCCGCAACGCAACGAGAGAGGCCACAACAGTGAGAGGCCCACGTACCGCAAAAAAAAAAAAAGAATGTTTTTCTTGCCTGCCAATAATTAACTTACCTTGTAAGGATTAATCAGAAAGTAATTTCTAATAGCATTTTGTTCCCTAAGTTTTATCATGGCTCTTTTAAATAATTTTTATATCACTCTGTAGTTAAATATCCTCCTTTACTTATCTTCAGTAATAATACTAGCTTTAGAACATTAGTTATATTGATAATAAATTTAAAACTTTTAACAGGATTAAATTTCTAGTTGTTTCTGATGAACAGTTTTAACCTGTTCATTATAATGTCTTCATATTATATGTACATCAAATTTCATAAAACAACTGCACTGAATTGGAATGACTTTTAAGGAATCAGACTGGGCCACTCGTCTTCCTAACAGAGATCTACACACCTTCCTGTGTCTACACTGTGTTCTCTGTCTTCCTTCCTGTGCCATTGGCAGAAGTGTCTCTGCTCCTATCCAAGGCCAGTCCCTCCCCTGTGCATCAGATTCCCTTCTTTTCATCTCCTCTAGGACTTTGCACCCTTCTCCAACATTTACCTCCCTCTACTGAATTGTTCTAGCTACATACAAATGTGCTTCAGTATCTCTCATCTTAAGAGGAAAAGAAAATAAATGGAACCTCTCCTGATCTCATTCCTCCATCTCATCTTTCTGCTTCCATTCACAGCAGAACTTTTCCAGAGAGAACAGAGCACTTACTGTCTTCCCTTCCTCAGCGTCCCCTAACATTTGAACTCACTCTTACCAGGCTTTCATCCCCACCATTCTGTTGTCACTGTGTGTCAAGGTCACCAAAACCTCCGTGTTACCAAATTCAGGGGTCACTTCTCTTTTTTGTTGGCCTTGAAGTAAAACATAGTACAGGGATGACTCTTTGCTGGAAATACTTTGATCTCTTAGCTTTCTTACCATCATACTCTTTCTGACTGTTCTATGTCCATCTCTTCTGCTGGCTTCTTTACTTTTAAACATCAGTTGTCCTAGGCCCATCTCATCCGCTCCCATAGCTTTAAATATTGTCTGCCTGCTGGTGGCTTCCAAATTTGTAGCTCAAGACCTACACAAACACACACACACACACACACACAATTACTACTTGATATATTCACTTAAATATTTATAAAGGATCTCAAATATATTGCGTACAAAGCACAACTCTTTATTTCCCCCTTCCCAAGACATTGGACTTCTGCCTCCCTCTGTAAGTCTTACTCAGCTCAATAAGGCAACCCACCCGTTTGCTCAAGTCAGAAGCATAAGAAGCTTCCTTCTCACTCTGTGTCCCTACCTCCACCCCTATTCAATGTGAGTGCACTGTTATCGCAAAGCCTTCCCCTGGGCTTCACCTCCACAGCCATAGGAATCCTGTCCAAGCTGATATGTCTTGCTTGATTTACTATGATGACTTCCTAACAGCCTGTGCCCTTGGCCCTTTTCAATCCATGTTTCACACAGTGGCCAGACTGATCTCTTTAAAACTCAGATCATTTTACTTCCCTGCTTAATATTCAAATGACTTCCCATCACACATAGACTAAAATCCAAACTCATGGTTCTCAAGGCCCTACATTATCTGGCCTCTGTGTGCCCACCTCTCACTGGTCTTTTCAGTGACTATGTTCCAGCCCCAGTGGCCTTTCTTTTCTGAGCACAGCAAGGTTTTCCTATATCATGACTTTTGTATCTGCTGTTTCCACTTCTTCCTCCTTCAATGGCTGGCTCTTTGCGTTCTTCAGATTTCAGATGAAAGTCATCCCATCTAAAAGAGACCTCCAACATCAGTTACTCTCTGTCATTTCAACCTGAGTATTTCCTTCATTGCATTTATCACCGTCAGCTTTTTTAAATTTCATCTCCCTACACTAGCATGTAAGCTTTAAAAGAGTAGTACTTAATCTATTTTGTAGCTATAGATTCAGTTCCTAGAACAGTCCCTGGCACCATAGCAGACTGTCAATAAGTACTGTTGAATAAATGAATGCTTTGTTATGAGTGTTTCCATTGTACCAGTGTTTTCTTTGTTTTAATACATTGACAGGACCGGGAAGTATGTCGCTCTGGAATGGACTCCAGTAGCGACAGCAACTCCAGGAATTTACTCGTGGAGGATTTACCGTTAGTATCAAATTCATTGTTATGATTATTAATGCCAAGAAGTATTTAATTCTGTGCTCCATTTACGAAAGGAAATTAGCATTATATTGACTCTTATATTTGGGTCTGATGTTCTAAGAATGTATTTAAGAAATTTTATATGTTGAAATTCTGTGCTATGTAGCCAAGCCAAAGCTTTCTTCTATTTAGTTACTTTTTTGATGTCTAGGAATAAAAAGCTTCTCCTGAATTTTTAAACTATGCCCTTCAGTTATATTTTTCTTGTATTGTGTTTTTATTCTAAGGATTGGTTATTCAAATGATGGTATTTTGCCAGTACTACAAATAGTCTGGTTTAGAAAAGAAATCTAATAAAATATCATATTTAACACAGCTTTCACACTGTCTTGCTAATCCAATTCATTCTTAAATACCATCAGACCATATATACCTTCTTCTTCTCTTGGATTCAGTGTACTTTATTTGTTTGCTTATGAATTACTGAGATATAATTAGATACAGTAAAATGCACAGATCTTAATTACACAGTTCAGTGAATTGGACTAATGTATACACCCGTGAACCAAAACCTGAGTTAAGATGCAGAGCATTGCTGTCACTCTGGCCCAGGGTTTCTCAGTCTAAGCACCTCTGACATTTTGGGCTACATCATTCTTGCTTGTGGGGCTGTCCCAAGCATTGTGGGATGTTTAGCAGCATCCCTGGTCTCCACCCACTAGAGGCCAATAGCAGCCCCCCTTGAACAGTTATAAGAACCAAAATGTCTCTCAACATTGCCAAATATCCTGAGGGCTTTGGGGGGAGGGGGAGGTTAACTGTCCCTAGGTGAGAGCTACTGCCATAAGCCATTCCCTCATGTCCCTTTCGAGTCTGTGCCCCCTCCTTGCAGAAGTAAACACTAATATGATTCCTATCCCCATATTAATTTTAATCATGAATAGTTTTTAAACAGTTGAATGTTAAGATATGACGAAATATTTACGTGGTGATCAAAAAGCAAGATGAGGTAATTGAGTTTTTATAAGGTTTCTAAAATTGTTATTAGTTGGTTGCCATAACTCTGTTACCTAAACTTGTACTTAAGTTTTGATGTCCATAGGGGGAAATTCTCTAGAGAAAATAGAGAATAAAATTATAATTAGAATGAAACAGCTATATTAAAGCATAAAGAATGGAAATTTCTTGTTCCATGAACCAAAGGGGAACAAAATTTTTAAAGAAAATGAACAGTATTAACTTCAGAGGAGTCAGTAGGTAAGCCCCGTAGACGTGTTCACTGCCCACAAATCACAGCTCGGCTAGTGATAATGCAGGCTCCTAAAGAAGGATCTAACTGAATTTCTTTAATGTATTTTATAAGTCGATCTGATTGGCTGTTTCTCCAGTTAAATGAAATGGTGAGTTATGGAACGTTTTCAGGAGGAACTGTCCAATTTGATACGTTAGTTCCTCCAGTGGCAGTTGAATGTCAGTCGTAACAAATCAGCCTCCACGTAATCAGCATAAGTGTTTCTTGGTTTCCTTTGATATAGAACAGATGTACCGATTTAGAGCGGAATTATGAAATGATACTAAAGAAAAAAACTTACTTTGTAGAAAATCTTAAAATTTGTTTTTATTACATAATTGTTAAATAAATTTTTGTTTTTATTGGTATTTTCTAAGGCAAGTTCCTCTTCAGGACGCTGACTTTCCAGGACAAGAAGAATTGTTCCAAATAGAAGGTAATACAAATGAAAATCTAAAAATACTGCTAAAGGCAAGATGAGATTTTTGTGAACAAGTAACATAATTACATTTCTCTAATTTTTATTTGTTTACCTTTTTAAATCTTCTCGTCTGATATTCTGCTCAAAGCAAATATCTGTTTATTTTACACAGAATAACAAGAGTTTTAAAACACATCCATTTATTTTTCCAAATCTATAGTCAGAAACCTTGCCAATAACTGTGGCTGCAGTTTACTGAGCCTACTATGTGTTACGCTCAGTGTTAGGCATTTAACATATGTTACCACAGTTAACCCTCATAACAACCTTGGAATATATAGGTACAGACAGTCGGAAGGAAGTAAATATTATGCTCCCCAGATTTTTATTTATTTATAGTAAATGTGGGAAAACTACAGGATGAATTTTCATTAGTTCCATTTTTAACTTTGAATTCTAAGATTCTTGATATTTAAATTTCCATAAAGTAAAACTATCTTTCTCATTTGTTTTTTTAAATTCTCAGAGCCAGTACCTAATATTTCTCAAGACAGACTGGGATTCGATTTGGATTCAGGTGAAGATAAGTCAACTGATAATGTCTTACCTAGAACTGTATCTCTCCGTCGCAGTTTAAAGAAACATGTCAACAATCCATGTCAGTTCAATGCCTTGGATGATTTTGGAATCAGTCATTTGTCAGAGCAGTTTTTGGAACTGGAAAGAATTAGATTTGTAGACCCACCAGTAAACACGCACATACCTGAAAATGTAGAACAAAATTTTTGTCAATGGAACAAGGATCAAATTTACTTATCACCAAGGCTAATTCACCCAGGACAATCTACTAAGACAAAAGAAGACATTTTAGAGTATAAATTAGACCAAACTAAAAGTAAGCACAGAGCTGCCCAAGGAAGAAAAAGAGAAGAGAAAAGAAAAGCTAACAAAAGGAAAAAAACAAAATCTGTCTCAAAATATAAAGGGAGCAAAAAAAAAACTGTTTCCCAAAAAAAGTTGGATAAATCTGTTACCTCTAGGGATGCTTACAATTTTAATTTGCAAGAGGGCGTTCATCTCACTCCTTTCCGACAAAAAATGAGCAATGATTCTAAAAGAGAAGAAAACAACAATGAATCTGAAGTGAGCGTCTGTGAAACAAGTGGTTCAGGAGATGATTCTGATGACCTCTATATGCCCACGTCCAAGTACAGTCAAGATCTCACCAGTGAATCGGATAGGAGTCCAGTCACCAGGCCTCGATCTAAAAGAGCACTGAAACATAGGGGTGAAAAGGAGACAGAGGGTTCTGAGCCAACAAAAACTCCTCCTAGTAAGTGATTTACTTGTTTGCCTGCATTTTTAATGTTTATGATAAATGATCACTCCCGGTGCTTATATACTATACTTACCATCTGTTTCTCTGGAGGAGGTTACAGACTTACCATCTGTCTCTTTGGGGAAAGTTACAGTCAGATTAAATAGTGGGGGGCTGTGGGGTGGAAATCACAGTTGTGTTGCTTCGACATGCTTTAAGCTAATTTAAATCCTCTTTAAGAACAAATACTACTTGTTATGGAGAAAGCAATTTTACTTTCAGTAAATGAAAGCTTCCAAGGCGAGGAAAAAACTTTTGTGGAGTTTAAGTTGAATTTAAATGCCTACTACACACTCCCCTGAAACATCCCGTTGAAAATGAAATCAAACTTGAATCCAGTGACCTGTAATTTTAATGGCTTTGCTTTATATAGTCAACTTGACAGGAACCACAATTTAAAATAATTTTCTATTCAGTGAAGGTGGCCTAATTAGACCAAGAAAACCTTTTCCTCAATTGATGGGCTTAGTATTCTTTTGTAAGACATTTGTAAAACATCTAAAAACTGTGGCTTAGAAAAATCTTGCTTTTGTTGGTTAGATCAAAAAGTAGGCATGGGGGCTTCCCTGGTGGCGCAGTGGTTGAGAGTCCGCCTGCCGATGCAGGGGACACGGGTTCGTGCCCCGGTCTGGGAGGATCCCACGTGCCACGGAGCGACTGGGCCCGTGGGCCATGGCCGCTGAGCCTGCGCGTCCGCAGCCTATGCTCTGCAACGGGAGAGGCCGCAACAGTGAGAGGCCCAGGTATCACAAAAAAAAAAAAAAAAAAAAAAAAAA
>NW_020172982.1:1992181-2057243 GCF_003031525.2 Neophocaena asiaeorientalis asiaeorientalis | reverse complement strand
CAGAAATAAAAAAAAAAAAAAAAAAAAAAAAAAAAAAAGTAGGCATGGTTCAAATGTTGATGATACAGCTTGCACCTGCCCACAGAGATTCTCATCTGGGAATTTTAGTCTGGAGAAACTAACATAAACAGGCAGGTTTTATTCCCCAAATATTGTCATGCTAGTTCATTTGATCCCCAGAACAACTCTGTGACATGTAGGTGTGATCATGCTTGTCTTGTTTATAAGGAAACTGAAACCTAAAAAAGCTAAATGACTCTCCAAGGTCAACCAGTTAGGTGGTGGTAGCATGCAAATATCTTTTTAAAAAAATATGCTGTAGGGCTTCCCTTCCCTGGTGGCGCAGTGGTTGTGAGTCCACCTGCCGATGCATGGGACACGGGTTTGTGCCCCGGTCCGGGAAGATCCCACATGCCGTGGAGCGGCTGGGCCCATGAGCCATGGCCGCTGAGCCTGCACGTCCGGAGCCTGTGCTCCGCAACGGGAGAGGCCACAACAGCGAGAGGCCTGCGTACTGAAAAAAAAAAAAAAAAAAAAAAGTTGTAATGATTTTAGAGTAAATCAAACAAGATTGACAAAATATTGATAATTATTGAAGCTGGGTAACTGGGGGCTTATTATACTGGTGTCCCTGTCTTTGTGTATACTTGAAATACTTCATAATAAGTTTTTAAAAGAAAAAAAAATACACTCTAAGATAGTGTTACTCAGAATTTGGTCCCCAGACCATCAGCATCAGCATTACCCGGAAACTTCTTAGAAAAGCAGAATCTCAGGCCATACCCCACATCCTTGATTCAGAATCTGTATCTCTCTAACAAAATCCCCAGAAGATCTGTATATGCTTTGAAGTTTTAGAAGCTTTATTCCGGAATATAGCAACTGATCTGATGTTGTTGTTTAACCATATTTTCCAAACCAAAAGTTGGAATAATTAGTATGGTACAAGATGCTTATGTAGGGACAAGAAAGACAGAAGATTTGAATCCCAAATAACCCTGGACAATGGTTAATAAGTATAAAGTCATTTTACAGTTACAATTTAGTTTTTCTTGGGAAATGATTTGCTTTTTAAAACTATTTTAAGAGCTTGTTTGTCTTATAGTGTTCTTAACCTGTGTGCTGGGTAGCTGTCTCCCAATATAGATGTAGCCCCAAGTAGAATAACTTGGATGTTTATGACAGGAAAAACATTGGGTAACTGTTTAACCGACTAGCTTTACTAGAGGGAACACCTTTTCTCCTGGTTTACCCAGAGAATACGATTTAGAGTTCTCATTTATTTAATAGAATGAGTTTGAGTGGCTTTATAAGACAATAAGAAGTCACTTGATGATAAACTTAGGAATTGAAAGAGATTAAGGCCTGGATGATTCTAAAGAGCAAGCTGTGACTAAATGAAATTGCGTAGTTTAAACTAATTCATTGTGCCCAAGCTATCCTAGAAGAATTTTAATTTTTTCTTTAATTTTTAAGAAGTTTTAGTAAACTATTGTTTTAGTCAGTTCTTCACAGCTACAATAATTAATATTTCAGTGTTATCTGGGAGGAAAAAATGGTAAACAAGTTTTTAAAAATCTGTGTTATAAAATGCTGGATTTTGTATACTTTTAAGATGTGTAATTGCATACAGTTTTAGTTCCTGTGTTTGCTTGTTTGTTTTTTGGAACCATATTCAATAAAACTTGTTTTCTGTAGGTGCACTACCTGAAACTCACCAGTCACCTCATTTTCACCTGAAGGATATCACAAATGTCCCCTTGTATCCTGTAGTGAAAACCAGAAAACTTTCTCTTTCTCCAAAAAAGAATGTAGAAAGCCCACCAGTGTCTTTGCATAAACGTAGGTGCACAGCCAGTGTGAACTATAAGGAACCCACGCTTGCTTCGTAAGTATTTGGCTTGTGGGAGCTAACTTTTAATGATACACATGGGGGGATTAAGGTTATGGAGCCTTATTTGAAATACACCATTTTGATGAAAATCTGAACTGGGAATATTAACAATGGCATACTCTACAGTAGATTTATACTGAAGAGTATGTTAGTATTGGGATGCTTATAATTATGCCTACGAGTTCTCTTTACTCTTACAGGAAACTGAGAAGAGGGGACCCTTTTACAGATTTGTGTTTCTTGAATTCGCCTATTTTTAAGCAGAAAAAGGATTCCAGACGCAGTTCTAAGAAAAAAAAAGCATGAAGCGAGTACAATGAAGCGTTTGTTGGATGTTGTTTAAATTCATCCTACACCCTCTTCTGTGGTGCCGAGAGAATCTGTAAGATACTGTTCAAGTGGGTTGAACTACTGCCATAGAATATTCTCTTGACAGGACTCTAGATCGTGAACATTTCTTCAAAACTATGCTTCAAATGTGATGGTTTTTCTTAAACCTTTGATACATTTGGTTTATTTTTTCTTTTAGGTATAAATAATTGGACTTAAGCACTATAATAGTTTAGATTTTTTATACTGCCTAATTTTAGTCAAAATGTATCTTATACCAACACTTGGAAATTAATGTTTTTTCAGATTAAGATGTTTTAATTATAAGGCATCTTTATTTTTCCCTTAAGTAGGTAATACTATGATTGAATGAATGATTTTTGAAGACAGGCTGAGGATCTTTTGAAACTCTTTGTACAATATTTGAACAAAATAAATCCTTGTCATTCACAGTAGCGTGTACCCTAAGCTGTTTGTGGATCCCTTATACTATTGTTGTATTTGGTTTTTCAGATAAAATGTGTATTAGATCATGATCAGAGAATTGATGGTTGCTTAGGCTCAGGGACCAGGTAAGTGATTGGCTCTGAACCCCCAGCTCCAGGCATACATTGTTCATAGGGATACCTCAGCAAAATCACAAATTATTGTGTCATGGCCTTTCAGTATAGTTACTTGTTTAGTCAAAAATGCCAAATGTTAAATGTGTGAATGCCAAGGGCTTTTTTGTATTTTTGATCAATTCCTAAGGCCATGGCCGGTGGCACCACCAATGACAGAAGTGAGGGATGCTCAAACTTGAGGAAGCCATGAATTTGCTCAAGCTGGGTCTTCAGAGAAGTGAAGCCAGTTTGCAACCAAACAAACCTGGGACCAGGCTGTAGAGAGCAGACTGTGGCCAGAGCTGGAGTGGGTCTGGCCTGGCTTAAACTGTGCTCCAGCCTAACAAGGAAAAACCAGCTGGTTTTGGGTCTCTGCCTTTGCCTTTAAATCATGATGTGACTTCTTTTCCTCAAGGTTCCTAATTGAAGAGTAAAATTTTAACTAGTTTAAAAAAAAATTAATTCAGTGAGAGGGAATTAGTTCAGTTCTGAGAGTTTGAAGACTACATTTGTATATACCTCTGTAAAATTTAAAGTTATTCATTTTTAAAGAGCAATAAAGTTTGTATAAGATTAGTGCTTGTGTTTTTCTTCCGTTCTTTAAATATCAGAGGTAGCATATCTCCCTGGTCATCTTTCTCTCCAGCCTTCACCACTCTCACCCTTGTTGGACATTTCTCTCCCAAACCTTGGTTTTCTCTGTAGTCCTCGCCCCCATAGGTCTCCCATCCTCACACGTCTCTTCTCTTTCAGCTTCTTGTTGTGGAACCGCCCTGTCCATGATCAACAATTTCTGTTTTACTGGGTGACTCTTCTAACCCTGACCTCAAGTTTTCTTGACTGCGACTCCACATCTTCCTGCATTCCATGCTAGTCACACCCAAAATCCTCTCCATCAGCCCAAGTTTTCCCGTCCCTGAAGGAATCACTGGTTCATATGCCCTACTCTCCCATCACAGTCTCTTATTTTTCTAGTTTGTTTGTTCAGCCACTGCTCTTACAGCTGTTCTTTGAATTCATAGAAACTCTAGAATGGCTATCTTAATTAAGATTGAATACAATGTAAAGTTTAATTTCTCAGTCACAGTTGCTGCATTTCAGTAGCCACATGTGTCTCCAGTGGTTACCATACTGGGGACAATGCAGATGTACAACATTCCCGTTACCCCAGAAAGTTTTATTGCATGACGTTGCTCTAGGCCAGCACTGTGCAAACTGCAGACTACGGACCGAATTCAGCCCTCTGCCTGCTTTCATATGGTCTGAAAATGTTTTTTATGTCTTTAAATCAAAAACTTGCTATCGGGGGCTTCCCTGGTGGCGGAGTGGTTGAGAGTCCGCCTGCCGATGCAGGGGACACGGGTTCGTGCCCCAGTCCGGGAGGATCCCACGTGCTGCGGAGCGGCTGGGCCCGTGAGCCATGGCCACTGAGCCTGCGCGTCCGGAGCCTGTGCTCCGCCACCGGAGAGGCCACAGCAGTGAGAGGCCCGCGTACCCAAAAAAAAAAAAAAAAAAACTTGCTATCGATTCTGATGATAGAAAACACGAACTTTGAACCCCTATTAGTACTTACATAATATCCTTCATTTTGCCTCTTGCAAAGTCTAAAATATTTACTCTTGAGCCCTTTACCCCAAAAGCTTGCCAACTCCTGCTACCTTTGACTGCCTTTCCTGTGACTTTATAGATCTTTCTCTTCTGATGTTTTTTCATCTATCTTTGATCCTCACCTTCCCTTCATCTCCAAAATCAATTATTTTTCTAAATTTGGTGGTTTTATACTTTTACAGTTTTTGTATTTTAATATTCTTATTGTAGCATTTATCCATAGACTATTAAGATTGTTTTGTGTTTTAACATTTTTACAGGAATGTTATATTTTATGTATCTTTTTGAAACTACTTTTAGCTCAACATTGTGTTTTTAGATTTGTCCACATTGGCAGATATAGATTATTTTCATCGGTGTACAGAATTTTATTATATAAATAAACCAGACTTATTCTTCTTTTGATAAACATTTTGCTTCCACTTTTTCAATATCATAAATTAGTGCTGCACTGAATATCCTATATTCTTGTATGTGTGTAAATAAGTTTCCATGGAGTTAGTACCTAGAAGTAGGGTTGCTTTCTAAATGGTGGTACCAATTCTCCAGACACAAGGAGTATATCGTTTTCCAAACAGCAAATTTTTTTAATTTAAATATGTATTTACTTTTTTTTTTTTTTGCAGTATACTTGATTTACAATGTTGTGTTAGTTTCAGGTGTACAGCAAAGTGATTCAGTTATATATATAACCTATAATGGAGATTCTTCTTATAGGTTATTACGAGATATTGAACATAGTTGCCTGTGCTATACAGTAGGTCCTTCTTGTTTATTTTATATATAGTGTGTATCTGTTAACCCCAAACTCCTAATTTACCCTCCCCCACCTTTCCCTTTTGGTAACCATAAGTTTGTTTTCTTTGACCATGAGTCTATTTCTGTTTTGTAAATAAGTTCATTTGTATCACTTTTTAGATTCCACATGTAAATGATATCATATGGTATTTGTGTTTCTCTGACTGACTTCACTCAGTATGATAATCTCTAGGTCCATCCATGTTGCTGCAAATGGCATTATTTCGTTCTGTTTTATGGCTGAGTAATATTCCATTGTATATATGTACCACATCTTCTTTATCCATTCATCCGTCAATGCACATTTACGTTGCTTCCGTATCTTGGCTGTTACAAAATAGTGCTGCTATGAATGTTGGGGTGCACGTCTTTTTGAGTTAGACTTTTGTCTGGATATATGCCCAAGAGTGGAATTGCTAGATCATATGGTAATTCTGTTTTTAGTTTTTTAAGGAATCTCCATACTGTTCTGTATATTGGCTGTACCAATTTACATTCCCACCAACAGTGTAGGAGGGTTCCTTTTTCTCCATAGCCTCCCCAGCATTTATTATTTGTAGACATTTTGATGATGGCCATTCTGACTGGTGTGAGGTGATACCCCATTGTAGTTTTGATTTGCATTTCTCTTGTACTTAGCGATGTTGAGCATCTTTTCATGTGCCTTTTGGCCATCTGTATGTCTTCTTTGAAGAAATGTCTATTTAGGTTGTCTTCCCATTTTTTGATTGGGTTGTTTGGTTTTTTTTCTTGATATTTAACTGCATGAGCTGTTTCTATATTTTGGAAATTAAGACCTTGTCTGAGGCATCCTTTGCAAATATTTTCTCCCATTCCGTAGGTTGTCGTTTTGTTTATGGTTTCCTTTGCTGTACAAAAGGTTTTAAAGTTTAATTAGGGCCCATTTGTTTATTTTTGCTTTTGTTTCCATTACTCTAGGACAGGGGTCCCCAACCCCCCAGGCTGCGCAGCAGGAGGTGAGCGGTGAGCGAGCAGAGCTTCATCTGCCGCTCCGCATTGCTCACATTACTGCCTGAACTATCTCCGTGCACCCCGCCTCAGTCTGTGGGAAAATTGTCTTCCACGAAACTGGTCCCTGGTGCCAAAAAGCTGGGGACCACTGGTCTAGGAGACTGATCCAAAAAAATATTGCTGCAGTTTATATCAGAGAGTGTTCTGCCTATGTTTTCCTCTAGGAGTTTTATAGTTTCCATTCTTACATTTAGGTCCTTAATCCACTTTGAGTTTTTTTTTGTGTATGGTGTTAGAGAGTGTTCTAATTTCATTCTTGTACATGTAACTGTCCAGTTTTCCCAGCACCACTTATTGAAGAGCCTGTCTTTTCTCCATTGTATATTATTGCTTCCTTTGTCATAGATTAATTGAACATAAGTGCATGGGTTTATATGTGGGCTTTCTATCCTGTTTCATTGATACATGTTTCTGTTCCAGTACCATACGGTTTTGATTACTGTAGCATTGTAGTTTGCTCGTCCAGCTTCATTCGTCCAGCTTCATTTTTCTGTCTCAAGATTGTTTTGGCTATTTAGATTCTTTTTTGTTTCCACAAAAACTTTAAAATTTTTTGTTCTAGTTCTGTGAAAAATGCCATTGGTAATTTGATAGAGATTGCATTGAATCTGTATATTGCCTTAGGCAGTATGTCATTTTAGCAATATTGATTGTTCCAATCAAAGAACATGGTATATCATTCCATCTGTTGTGTCATCTTCAGTTGCTTTCATCAGCGTCTTATAGTTTTCAAAGTATGGGTCTTTTGCCTCCCTAAGTAGGTTTCTTCCTAGGCACTTTATTCTTTTTGATGCAATTCTAAATGGGATTGTTTCCTTAATTTCTCTTTCTGATAGTTCCTTCTTAGTTTATAGAAATGCAACAGATTTCTGTATATTAATTTTTGTATCCTGCAACTTTACCAAATTCATTGATGAGCTCTAGTAGTTTTCTGGTGGCATGTTAGGATTTTCTATGTATAGTATCATGTCATCTGCAAACAGTGACAGTTTTACCTCTTCCTTTCCCAGTTGGATTCTTTTTCTTTTTTTCTCTGATTGGTGTGGCTAGGGCTTCCAAAATTATGTTGAATAAAAGTGACGAGAGGACTTCCCTGGTGGTCCAGTGGTTAAGACTCCATGCTTCCACTGTAGGGGGCACGGGTTTGATCTCTGGTTGGGGAAGTTCCGCATGCCACGTGGTGCAGCCAAAAAAACACACAAAAAAAATGGTGAGAGTAGGCATCCTTGTCTTGTTTCTGATCTTAGAGGGAATGCTTTAAACTCCTCACCATTTGAGTATGTTGTTAGGTGTGGCTTTGTCTTATCTGGCCTTTGTTATGTTGAGGTTGTTTCCCTCTATGCCCACTTTCTGGAGAGTTTTTATCATAAGTGGATATTGAATTTTGTCAAAAGCTCTTTCTGCACCTATTGAGATGATCGTATGGCTTTTCTTACTGTGGTGTATTGCACTGATTGATTTCCGGATATTGAAAAATCCTTGCATTCCTGGGATAAATCCCACTTGATCATGGTGTATGATTCTTTTAATGTATTGTTGGATTCAATTTGCTAATATTTTGTTGAGGATTTTTGCATCTGTGTTCATGAGTGATATTGGCCTGTAATTTTCTTTTCTTGTGATATCTTTGTCTGGTTTTGGTAGCCTCATAGAATGAGTTTGGAAATGTTCCTTCCTCTGCAACTTTTTGGAATAATTTCAGAACGATGGGCATTAACTCTAAATGTTTGGTAGGAGTCACCTGTGAAGCCATCTAGTCCTGGACTTTTCTTTCTTGGGAGTTTTTTTATTACTGACTCAATTTCAGTACTGGTAAATGGTCTGTTCAGATTTTTTATTTCTTCCCAGTGTAGTCTTGGGAGATTGTACCTTTCTAAGAATTTGTCCAATTTTTATAGGTTGTCCATTTTACTGGCTTATGGTTGCTTGTAGTACTCTCTTATGGTCCTTTGTATTTCTCTGGTGTTGGTTGTAACTCCGTTTTCATTTATGATTTTATTGATTTGGGCCCTCTCCCTTTTTTTCTTGATGATTCTGGCTAAAGGTTTATCAATTTTGTTTATCTTTTCAAAGAACCAGCTTTTAGTTTTATTGATTTTTTAATTGTTTTGTTAGTCTCTATTTCGTTTATTTCTACTCTGGTATTGTGATGTCTTCTACTAACTTTGGGTTTTGTTTGTTCTTTCTGTAGTTGCTTTAGGTGTAAGGTTGTTTGTTTGAGATTGTATCTCTAAATTCCCCTCTTACAACTGTTTTGCTCTATCCCATAGGTTTTGTATTGTCATGTTTCCATTTTCATTTGTCTCTAGGTACTTTTTGATTTCCTTTTTAATTTCTTCAGTGATACATTGGTTGTTTAGTAGCATATTGTTTAGCCTATATGCTTTAGTGTTTTCTGCAGTTTTTTTTCTTGTAGTTGATTTCTAGTCTCCTAGTGTTGCAGTCGGAAAAGATGCTTGATATGTTTTAAATTTTTCTGAGTTTACTGAAGACTGTTTTGTGGCCTAGCCTGTGATCTGTCCTGGGGAGTGTTCCATGTGCACTTGAAAAGAATGCATATTCTGCTGCTTTCAGGTGGAGTGCCCTATAAATAGCAATTAAATACATTTGATCTAATATGTCAGTAAAGGTCTGTGTTCCCTTATTGACTTTCTGTCTGAATGATCTGTCCATTGATGTAAGTGGGGTGTTAAAGTCCCCTACTATTATTATGTTACTGTTGATTTCTCCTTTTATGTCCATTAATATCTACCTTATATATTAAGGTGCTCCTATATTGGATGCATATATATTTACAGTTGTTATATCTTCTTGAATTATCTCTTGGTCATTATGCAATGTCCTTCTTTGTCTCTTGTAACAGTCTTTATTTTACAGTCTGTTTTGTCTGATATAAATATTTTTATATACTTTCTTTTGATTTCCATTTGCATCTAATATCTTTTTCCATCCCCTCAACTTTCAGTCTGTATGTGTCTCTAGATCTGAATGAGTCTCTCGTAAGCAGCATATATATGGGTCTTATTTTTGTATCCGTTCTGGCAGTCTATGTCTTTTGGTTGGAGCATTTAGTCCATTTACATTTAAGGTAATTATTGATATATATGTTCTTATGACAGTTTTTAATTGTTTTAGATTTCTTTTTGTAGGTTTTTTTTTCACCCTTCTTTTATTCTCTTACAATTGGATAACTGTCTTTACTTTTGGATTCCTTTCCTTTTTTGTGTGTGTATATCTATTATAGATTTATGTTTTGTCCTTACTGTGAGGTTTTTGTTTTAAGTTGCTGTTCTCTTAATTTCAAATGCGTTTTAAAATCCTGCATTTGTACTCACCTCCCCTCACGGTTACTGTTTTTGATATCATATTTTACATCTATTTGTTTTCTGTATCCCTTAACTGCTTATTGTGGATACAGATGATTTTTCTGCTTTTGTCTTTTAACCTCCCTACTAGCTTTGTATGTGGTTGATTTCCTACCTTTATGTTTGCCTTTACCAATGAGCGTTTTCATTGGGTAATTTTCCTGTTTCTATTTGTGGCCTTTTCTTTTTTCCTAGAGAAGTTCCTTTAGCATTTTTATAAAGCTGGTTTGGTGGTGCTGAATTCTTTCAGCTTTTGCTTGTCTGTAAAGCTTTTGATTTCTCTATCAAATCTGAATTAGCGCCTTGCTGAGTGGAGTATTCTTGTTTATAGGTTTTTCTCCTTCATCACTGTAAATGTATCATGCCACCCACTTTCTGGCCTGCAGAGTTTCTGCTGAAAAATCAGCTGATAGCCTTATGAGGGTTCCCTTGTATGTTATTTGTTGCTTTTTCCTTGTTGCTTTTACTATTCTCCCTTTACCTCTCATTTTTGTCATTTTGATTACCATTTGTCTTGGTGTGCCCCTCTTCGGGTTAATCCAGTATGGGACTCTGTGCTTCCTGGACTTGGCTGACTTTCCATTCCCTGATTAGGGAAGTTTTCAGCTTTATCTCTTCTCTTTGAAATATCTTCTCAACCCTTTCTCTCTTCTCTTTCTGGGACCCCTATAATGCAGATATTAGTGAGCTTGATGTTGTGCCAGGAGTCTCTCACACTGTCCTCATTTCTTTTCATTCTTTTCTCGTTTTTATGTACAGCAGCATTGAATTCCACTATTCTGTCTTCCAACTCACTGATCTGTTCTTCTGTGTCATTTAGTCTACTCTTGACTCCTTCTAGTGTATGTTTCATTTCAGTGATTTTATCTTCATCTCTGGTTGTTTTTTATGATTTCTAACTCTTTGTTAAAAACTTCTAACTTCTCACTCTGTGCATCCATCCTCCTTCTGAGTTCTTTAATCGTCTTTATCATCATTACTCTGAACACTTTCTCCAGTAAATTGCCTATCTCCCCCTTGCTTCGTTCTTCTGGAGTTCTACCTCACTCCTTTATCTGGAACATATTCCTCACCCGCCTCATTGTGTTTAAGTTGCTGTTTCTATTTTTATGTATGTGGTAGGTTGATTATGGTTCTCAGCCTTGGAGAAGTGGCCCTCTATAGGAGGCATCCTATGCGTCCCAGCAGGGCACCCCCCTCTCATCCCCCAAGCGATAAGCTCTAGGGGTCCCTCTAAGAGGGCTGCCTGGGTCCTTATGTTGTGGCGGGCTGACTATGTGGGTGGTCTGGTAGGCTTGGTTGGCCCCCACTCTGGTTGCCAGGCCTTGCCTTGTGAGGATGCTACTGGCTGCTGTTCGGGGGCCTGGTTACAGGGAGGCTGGTTGTGGAACACTAGGGTGCCCCAGGCCTAGTACTGGTTCACTGGTGGGCGGAGTTAGGATCCCAAAGACTCTGGGACTTTTGCCCACACACTGGCAGTTGAAGCCAGACCCTGGGGTTAGTGCTGGGACTACTGGCGGTCAAGGCTAGTTCCCGGAGTCTGGCTGCAGGGCCCTGGGGTCCCAAAACTCATTTCAGGTCGTTGGGGGAGGGAACAGTTCCTGACACTTGGGTATGAAGTCCAGGGTATCCTGAAGGTTGCTTTGGCCTGCTAGTGGGCAGAGCCATGGCCCAACTGGTCCCAGGGAAGGGTCTGGCCTGAATTGGCAGACTGGTTGCACAGGCTGTGGGGTCATACTTTTCTTTCTTCTGGTTCTACCCCCTCATGGTTGAGGCTGAAATAGAGGCTTGAGTAGGCTTCCTGGCAGGAAGAGCCAGTGCCTGCCCATTGGTGGGTGGAGCTGGGTCCTGGCCCTCTGATGGGCCAGGCCATGTCTAGGGGCCTTTCTAGAGAAGGCTGTGTGCCTAGGAAGTCTTTATGCAGGCTTTCTGCTTATGGGTGCGGCTATGTTAGTAATTTGGCATGAGGCATCCTAGCACTGGCACCTACAGGCTGTTGGGTGGGGCCAGGTCTTGGCACTAATAAGCCAAGACGTCAGCCACCAGGAGAGTTCATATGGTTGAATGTTCCTAAATGTATCTGCCACCAGTGTCTATGTCCCCAGGGTGAGTCGTGGCAGCCCCTGCCTTGCCAGGAGACTCTCCCGAGACCAGCAGGTAGATCTGTCCCAGGCTCTTATTAAGTCACTGCTTTTGCCCTGGGTCCTGGTGTGTGCGAGATCTTGTGTGCACCCTCCAAGAATGGAGTCTCTGTTTTCCCCAGTCTTTTGGAGTTCGTGCTATCAAGTCCTGCTGGCCTTCAGAACCAAATGTTCTGGGGGGTTTGTCTTCCTGGTGCCAGACCCCCAGGCTGGGGAGCCTGACATGGGGCTCAGAACTCTCAGTCCTATGGGAAAACTTGTGATATAATTGTTCTCTAGTTTGTGGGTCACCCACCCAGGGGGTATTGCATTTGATTATATCGTGAGTGTGCCCCTCCTACCTGTCTTGTGGTTCCTTCTTTATGTCTTTAGCTGTAGAAGATGTTTTCTTGTAGGTTCCAGTCTTTTTCATTGATGGTTCTGCTGATACTTGTGATTTTGGCATGCTTGTGAGAGGAGATGAGATCATGGTCTTTCTACTCCACCATCTTGGCCACTGTCCCTAATAGCAATTTGTGAGTTCCAGTTTCCCCCAGGCACAATCACTTGGTATTATTGAACAATAAAATTAGCCAAGCCAGCAAGTGTGAAATGATTTCTCGTTAATTACTTATGAGATTTTTATCTCATTGAGTTAATTATTTGTGACAACGCAAGTGTCAATGGTCATTCTCATTCCTTCTATGAATTGCTTATTATAACTCTTGCGTACTATTCTACTAGAATGTATTTTTCTTAATAAATTGTATGCTTTCTTTATATATTCTAGGTACTGTTCCTTGTCTTTGTTTACATGGGTTATAACTGTCTATCCTCAGTTTTTACCTTTTTTTTTTTTTTACCTTGTTTATAATGTTTTTTGACGTTCAGGAGTTTTATTTATTTAATTTTTGGCTGTGTTGGGTCTTCGTTGCTGCATGTGGGCTTTCAGTAGTTGCGGTGAGTGGGGGCTACCCTTCATTGCAGCGCTCGGGCTTCTCATTGTGGTGGCGTCTCTTGTTGCGGAGCAAAGGCTCTAGGCACACGGGCTTCACTATTTTCAGCACATGGGCTCTAGGGCACGCAGCCTTCAGTAGTTGTGGAGCGTGGGCTTAGTTGCTCTGCAGCATGTGAGATCTTCCCAGACCAGGGATCGAACCTGTGTCCCCTGCATTGGCAGGCAGATTCTTAAACGCTGAGCCACCAGGGAAGTCCCAGGAGTTTTAAATATTAATATCCTCTATCACCTCTTTCATTAAGGTTTTTGTCTAAAATTTGTATTGCTTTGCTTTTCACTTGGGTCTTTAAACCACATGGCATTTTGAGGAGTAGGGATCTAGTTTTTTTCCGCCCATGGGAATAGCCAATTGTCCCAGCCCTATCCATTGACTAATCTATCCTTTCCCCACTGGTGAATATTGCCGCCTTTGTCATATACCAAGTTTCTTTCCATTGGTTTGTTTACCTTTGGGTTGGGTACTGTATGGTGACAATTTTTGTTTTTTTGGCAGTCATAGATAACTAACTTAAAATCTATTTTATTATTTGGATCTTGTTTAAGTGTACAGTTCAGTGACATTAAGTACACTCACATTGTTGTGCAATCATCATTACCCATCTCTAAAACTTTTTCATCATCCCAAATTGAAACTCTGTACCCGTTAAACAGTAACTCCCCATTCACCCCTCTCTCCTTTCCCCATGCCCTGGTAACCACTATGCTACTTTCTGTTTCTATGCATTTGACTATTTATTCCAGATGCCTCACATAAATGGAATTAGACAATGTTTGTCCTTTTGTGTCTGGCTTATTTTACTTAACATGGCATCTTCAGGGTTCATCCATGTCATAGAATGTATCACAATTTTGTTACTTTTTAAGCCTGGATAATATTTCATTGTATGTATATATCACATTTTGTTTATTCATTCATCCATCAATGGGTATTTGGGTTGTTTCCCCAGTTTTGGTATTGGAAATAATGTTGCAATGAACATGGATGTACAAATATCTGAGTCCCTGCCTTCAATTCTTTTGGATATATACCTCGAAGTACAATTGCTATATCATATGTTAATTCTGTTTAATATTTGATGAACCACCATACTGTTTTTCAGAGCAGCTGTACCATTTTATATTTCCACCAGCAATGCACAAGTGTTCCAATTTCTCCACATTCTTCCTAATACTTATTGTTTTCTGTTTTTTTAAGAATAATTATTCTAATGTGTGTGAAGTGGTGTCTCATTGTGGTTGACTTGCATTTCCCTAGTGATTAATGATGTTGAGCATCTTTTCCTGTGCTCATTGTCTATTTGTATACGTTCTTTGGAGAAATGTCTATTCAAGTCCTATGCCCATTTTTGAATTAGGTTGTTTATTTTTGTTCTTAAGTCTTAGGAGTTCCTTATATATTTTGGATATTAATCCCTTATCAGATGTATGATTTACAAATGTTTCCCCCACTATATGGGTTGCCTTTTTACTCTGTTTTCCTTTGATGCACAAAAGTTTTTAATTTTAATTAACTGCAATTTATCTATTTTTCCTTTTGTCACCTGTGCTTTTGCTTGTCATACCCAAGAAATCATTGCCAAATCCAACATCATGGAGCTTTTCACCTATGTTTTCTTGTAAGTCGCATTTAAAAAAAAATACATAGATGGAGTTGGTTTGCTAGTATTGTGTTTAGAATTTTTTGTATGTATGATTATAAGTAAAATTTGCCCATATCCTTTCCCATATATATCTTGTATTTCTGGTAGCAAGACTACTAGCCTCATAAAATTAGTTGAGAATCTTTTCTTTTTGCTTTATGGAACAAATGGGACTTATTGAAGATCTGGTAAAACCTACCACTAAAATTATTTTATCCTGTAGCTTTTGTAAGAAAATTTTTGCCTCATTTTTTAAATTATAAGTCTTACAGTTTCTCTAATTCTTTTTTTATTTTAATTAAATTAATTTTATCAGGAAATGAAATGTATTCCATTGTTCTATTTAATGGTATAAGTTATTTATCATACTTAAATATTTTCTAATCTCTATACTCTCTGTAATTATGTCATTTTTAAAAATTGCCTATTTGTGCCTGCTTTCTCTTGTATTTGATCCATTTTTTTCATTGTTGTTAATCATTCTTAATCTTTTCTGTTTTCTTAATCTTTTCAAAGGACGAGCTTTTGTCGATCCTCAGTTTTTTCTTAATTTCCTACTTTATTACTTTCTGCCATTGTTAGTTTTCTTTGTTCACATTCTTTGTGCCTACATTGTTATTTTTATAACTTATAACCTAGCCCATTGATGATGTCTAGCCTTCTTTACTAAAACTAGTTTTTGTTTTTTGGGGGTTTTTTTGGCTTGCATTTTGTCTTCATTGCTGTGTGGGCTTTCTCTAGTTGCAGAGAGCAGGAGCTACTCTTCATTGCGGTGTGTGGGGTTCTAATTGCAGTGGCTTCTCTTGTTGCAGAGCACAGGCTCTAGGCACGCGGGCTTCAGTAGTTGTGGCGAGTGTTCTCCATAGTGGCTTCACCAATTTACATTCCCACCAACAGGGTAGGAGGGTTCCCTTTTCTCCACACCCACTCTGGACATTCTGACTGGTGTGAGGTGATACCTCCTTGTAGTTTTGCTTTCCATTTCTCTAACAATTAACAATTTTGAGAATCTTAGCCTGTACCTTTTGGCCATCTGTCTTTTTTGGAGAAATGTCTATTTATGTCTTCTCCCATTTTTTGATTGGATTGTTCAGTTTTTTGTTTGTTTGTTTTTCCTATTGAGCTGTATGAGCTGTTTGTATATTTTGGAAATTAATCCCTTGTTCTCACATCATTTGCAAATATTTTCTCCAATTCAGTAGGTTGTCTTTTTGTTTTGTTTATGGTTCTCTTTGCTGTGAAAAAACTTAAATTTAATTCGGTCCTATTTGTTTAGTTTTACTTTTCTTTCCATTACTCTAGGAGACGGATCCAAGAAAACATTGCTGCGGTTTATGTAAAAATATGTTCTGCCTCTATTTCCCTCTAGGAGTTTTATAATATCTGGTCTTACATTTAGATCTTTAATTCATTTTGAGTTTATTTTTGTATATCCTGTTAGAGAATATTCTAATTTCATTTTTTTACATGTCACTGTCCAGTTTTCCCAGCACCATTTATTGAAGAGACTATCTTTTCTCTTTTGTATATTCTTACCTCCTTTACTGTTGATTAATTGATCATAAGTTCATGGGTTTATTTCTGGGCTTTCTATCCTGTTCCATTGATCTGTGTGTCTGTTTTTGTGCCAGTACCATACTGTTTTGATGACTGTAGGTTTGTAGTATAGTCAGGGAGCATGATATCTCCTCCATTCTTCGTTCTCAAGATTGTTTTGCCTGTTTGTGGTCTTTTGTGTTTCTATACAGCTTTTAAAATTTTTGTTCCAGTTTTGTGAAAAATGCCATTTCTAATTTTTTAGGAATTGCAGTGAATCTGTAGGTTGCCTTGGGAGTATGCTCATTTTAACAATATTTATTCTTCCCATGCAAGAACACGGTATATCTTTCCATCTGTTTGTGTTGTCTTCAGTTTCTTTCATTAGTTTTCAGAGTACAGCTCTTTTGCCTCCTTAGGTAGGTTTATTCCTAGGTATTTTATTCTTTTTGATGCAATCATAAATGGGATTGTTTTTTAAAATTTCTCTTTCTGTATTTTGTCGTTAGTGCGTAGGAATGCAACAGGTTTCTGTATAATTTTGTATCTTGCAAACTTACTACATTTATTGATGAGCTCTAGCAGTTTTCTGGTGGCATGTTTAGAATTTTCTATGTATATATAGTATTGTGTCACCTGTAAACAATGACAGTTTTACTTCTTTCCCATTTGGATTCCTTTTATTGCCTTTTCTCATCTGGTTGCTGTGGCTAGTACTTCCAAAACTATATTGAATAAAAGTGGTGAGAGTGCACATCCTTGTCTTGTTCCTAATCTTAGAGAAAATGCTTTCAGCTTTTCACCATTGAGTATGATGTTAGCTGTGGATTTGTCATATATGGCCTTTATTATGTTGGGATTGTTCCCTCTGTGCTCACATTGTGGAGAGTTTTTATCATAAACGGGTATTGAATTTTATCAAAAGCTTTTCTACCTCTATTGAGATGATCATATGGTTTTTATTTTTCAATTTGTTAATGTGGTGTATCCCATTCATTGATTTGTAGATATGAAAAATCCTTGCATCCCTGGGATAAATCCCAGTTGATCATGGTATATGATCCTTTTAATGTATTGTTGGAGTCAGTTTGCTAGTATTTTGTTGAGGATTTTTGCATCTATGTTCATCATTGAATATATTGGCCTATAATTTTATTTTTTTGTGGTATCTTTGTTTGGTTTTGGTATCAGCATGATGGTAGCATCATAAAATGAGTTCAGAAGTGTTCCTTCCTCTAATTTATTGGAATAATTTCAGAAGGGTAAGTGTTAACTCTTCTCTAAATGTTTTGTAGAATTCACTTGTGAAGCCATCTGGTCCTGGAGTTTTTTTGGTTATTTTGTTTGTTTGTTTTGGTTTTATTTTTGGCTGCACCACGCAGCTTGCAGGATCTCAGTTCCCAGACCAGGGATTGAACCCGGGCCACGGGTTGAAAGCACCAAATCCTGACCACTAGACTACCAAGTAACTCCCTGGTTCTGGACTTTTGAAATTATTGACTCAACAGCAGTACTGGTAATTCGTCTGTTCATATTTTCTATTTCTTTATGGTTCAGTCTTGAAGATTGTACCTTTCTAAGAATTTGTCTATTTCTTCTAGGTTGTCCATTTAATTGGCATGTGGTTGCTCTAGGTAGTCTCTTAACATTCTTTGTATTTCTGTGGTGGTGGTTATAACTCCTGCTTTTCATTTCTCCTTTTATTGATTCGGGCCCACTTCCCTTTTTTTCTTGATGAATCTAGCTAAAGGTTTATCAATTTTGTTTATCTTTAGAAGGCTCCAGCTTTTAGTTTCATTGATCCTTTTTATTGTTTTCTTCATTTCTCTTTCAGTTATTTCTGCTCCGTTTTTATATATTTCCTTCTACTGACTTTGAGTTTTGATTGTTCTTCTTTCTGTAGTTGCTTTAGGTGTAAGTTCAGGTTGTTTATTTGAGGTTTTTCTTGTTGCTTAGGGTAAGCTTGTATCTCTAAATACTTCCCTCTGGGAACTGCTTTTCCTGCATCCCATAGGTTTTGGATCATCGTGTTTTCATTTTCAGTTGTCTCTAGGTATTTTTTTTAATTCTCTTTTTGATTTCTTCTGTGACCCATTGGTGGTTTATTAGCATGTTTTTTAGCCTACTTATGTTTATGGTTTTTGCAGGGGTTTTTTGTAGTTGATTTCTAATCTCATAGTGTTTTCATCAGAAAAGATGATTGATATGATTTCAGGTTTCCTAAATTTACTGAGGCTTGTTTTGTGGTCTAGCATGTGATCTGTCCTGGACAATGTTCCATGTGCACTTGAGAAGAATGTGTATTCTGCTGCTTTCAAGTGGAATTCTCTATAAATATCAGTTAAGTCCATTTGTTCTGATGTGTTATTTAAGGCCTTTGTTTCTGTATTGATTTTCTGTCTGGATGATCTGGCCATTGATCTGAGTAGGGTTTTAAAGCCCTCACTATTATCATGTTATTGTCAACTTCTTCTTTTATGTCTGTTAACATTTGCCATATATATTGATGTGCGTCTGTGTTTACAATTATTATATCTTCTTGGATTTATCATTATGTAGTGTCCTGCTTTTTCTTCATCAGTATATAGGGTCTTTCTTTGTCTCTTGTAACAGTCTTTAGTCTGTTTTGTCTGATATAAGTATTGCTACTCCAATTTTCTTTTGATTTCGATTAGCATGGAATACCTTTTCCATCCCCTCACTTTTGGTCTGTTTATGTCTCTAAATCTAAAATGAGTCTCTTGTAGGCAGCATATACACGAATATAAATATACACACATTCACCCAGTCTGTGTCTTTTGTTTGGACCATATAATCCATTTACATTTAAGGTGATTATCCATATTTGTGTTCTTATTTTCAGTTTGTTAATTGTTTTGGATTTGTTTTTGTAGGTCTTTTTTCGCCTTTCTTACTTTGGTCTCTTCTCGTGATTTGATGACTCTCTTTAGTGTTGTGTTTGGATTCCTTTTTCCTTTTTGTGTGTATATTTATTTTAGATATTTGGTTTTTGTTTACCTTGAGGTTTTTGTATAGAAGTCTCTCTCTGTATATATACGTTTTTGTTTTAAATTGCTGATCTCTTTATTTCAAATGCATTTAAATACCTTGCATTTGTACTCTCCTCCACTCACAATTACTGTTTTCTATATCATATTTTACATCTAATTGTTTTCTGTATCCCTTAACTGCTTATTGTGGATACGGATGATTTTACTGCTTTTGTCTTTTAACCTGCATACTAGCTTTCTTTGTGGATGATTTCCTACTTTTACTGTATGTTTGCTTTACCAGTGAGTTTTTCATTCCATGATTTTCTTGTTTCTAGTCGTGGCCTTTTCTTTTTTGCCTAGAGAAGTTCCTTTAACATTCGTTATAAAGCTGGTTTGATGGTGCTGAATTCTTTCAGCTTTTGTTTTTCTATAAAGCTTTTGATTTCTCTGTCAAATCTCAATGAGAGCCTTATGGGTAGAGTATTCTTGGTTGTAGGTTTTTCCTTTCATCAAATATATTGTGCCATTCCCTTCTGCCCTGCTGAGTTTCACCAGAAAAATCAGCTGATAGTCTTCTGGGGATTCCTTTGTATGTTATTTGTTGCTTTTCCCTTGCTGCTTTTAGTATTCTACCTTTATCTTTAATTCTTATCATTTTTATTACAATGTATCTTGGTGTGTTCCTCTTTAGTTCGATCCTGTATGGGACTCTGCACTTCCTAGATGTGGTTCACTGTTTCCTTTCCCATGTTAGGGAAGTTTTCAGCTTTTTTCTCTTCAAATATTTTCTTGACCCTTTCTCTCTTCTCTTTCTGGGACCCCAGTTTCTGTTTCCCCCAGTCCTGTGGAGCTGCTGCACTCAATCCCCTCTGGCCTTCAAAGCTAAATGCTCTAGGGCTCCTCCTCCTGTTGCTGGACCCCCAGGCTTGGGAGCCTGACGTGGGGCTCAGAACTCTCACTCCTGTGCGAGGACTTCTGTGATATAATTGTTCTCCAGTTTGTGGGTTGCCCATCTGGGGGTGGGGGCAGGGGGTATGGGATTTGATTATATCGTGAGTGTGCCCCTACTACAGTCTCATAGGTTTCTTGTTTATGTCTTGGATGTAGAATACCTTTTTTGGTAGGTTCCAGTCTTTTTCTTCAGTCGTTGTTCTGCGGAGAGTTGTGATTTTGGTGTGCTTGTGAGAGGTGAGTTCAGGGTCTTTTTACTCTGCCATCTTGGTCTCAGTTCTTTGCCCTCGGTCTTGATTGTTGAGTGTAGGTTGACCATTACCTCCCCCAGTATTTCATTTTCTTATGGTCTTGATCTTCTGGTTGAGAAGTTTTTGTCAGTCTTATCTTTACTTAGATTTTTGTCAATTTATCCTAAGCATTTCAGGTTCTTGACTTATTATAAAAGTATTTTTAAAATTTGCTTTCACTTGTTTGCTGCTAGTTTGTAGAAATGCAATTGAATTTTATTTATAGAACTTGCTAAATTTACTCACTTGTTCTAGTACCTTTTTTTTGTAGATTCCTTGTAATTGTTTTTATGTACCTGATTTTATAGTCTACAAATATATTTCATTTCTGTATTTTTAAGTTTATGCCTTTTCTTGCCTTATTGTGTTGACTAGACCCTCTGCTATAATGTTTAATAGAAGTGATGAGAGTGGACATCTTTGTTTTGATCTCCACCATGGAGGCATTTGGTCCTTCAGCATTACTATGACGTTGGCTGTAAGTTTTTATTGATAATCTTTATCATATTGAGGAAGTTTCCTTTTATCCGTTGTTTACCGGGAGAGTTTTTTTCTTCTTTCTTCTAAATCATGAATGGATTGAATTTTGTTGATGCTTATTTAATTAATTAATCTGCATCTATTGAGATACACATGTTTATTTCTCCTTAATTCATTCATATAGTTAATTACATTAATGGATTTCCACTGGTCAACCAACCTTCATTTAATGTAATGAACCCCACTTGCTCACAGTCTATTATCCTTTTTGTATATTGCTGAGTTCCATTTGCTAATATTTGTTAAAAGATCTTCTCACCTATGTTTGTGATGGTTATTGCTGTACTGTTTTCTTATAATTTCTTTTTTTCTGGCTTTGGTACCAGGGTAATAATACTGGCTTCATAAAATAAATTCAGAAGTCTTTCCACCTCTGTCTTCTGAAAGCTTTTGTGTAGGATTGATATTACTTTTTCCTTAACTGTTTGGCAGACTAGTGAAGTCATCTGTGCCTTAAGTTATCTTTGAAGAAAAGTTTTTCATTATGAATTCAGTTTCTTTAATTGTTATAGGGATTTTTAGGTTTTAATTTCTTCTTTAATCAGTTTTGCTAATTTGTGTCACACAAGGTATTTGTTCGCTTCATCTAAGTTATCAAATACACTGGCATTATGTTGTTGACAGTATTTCCTTATCCTTTTAACATCTTGCATGAAAGACCCTAGTAATATCCTCTTTCATTCCTGATATTGGTAATTTGTGCTCTTTTTTTATCATCAGTCTAACTAGAAGTTTATCAATTTTTCAAAGAACTAGTTATTACTTTCATTGATTAATCTCTTTTTTGTTCATTCATTTCCTATTTCATTGACTTGTACTCTTTCATTATTCTTCCTTCTTCTTTGGGTTTAACTTGCTTTTTTCCTACCTTAGGGTAGGCAGAATTAAGACCTCTCTTATTTTAGTGAGTATTTTAATTCTGTAATTTTTCTTTTAAGCACTGTATTAGCTGCATCCCACAAAGTTCATATGTTGTGTTTTCACTTTCATTTAGTTCAAGATATTTTCTAATTTTGTTTATGACTTTTAGTCATTTTTCCCTCTATGCTTCATTTTGTATACCTTCTATTGCTGCTTCTTCAAGTTTACCTCTATTTTCTGCTTTGTCAAATCTTCCATTGATCCCACCCAGTAAATTTTTTATGTTTGACACCATATTTTTTCACCTCTAGAAACTCCATATGGATCTTTATATATATATTCTATTTTCCTCCTCATTATATTCATGTTTTTCTTTATATCCTTGAGCATATTTATAATGTTTATAAAAGCTGTTTTAACATCCTTCTTTGCTAATTCAATTATCTCTGTCATTACTGGATCAGTTTTTATTGGTCAATGTCTCTTTTAGTTATGTATCACAGTTTCCTGCTTCTATCTTGTCATTTTCTTTTATTGGATACGGTACATTGGGAATTAAACATCCTTATAAACTGTATTTTATTATAGACCTTTAAAGAGTTTTGAACTTTGTTTTGTTGGGCAATTAAGTTACTTGAAGATCAGCCTGATCTTTGTAGGCTTGGTTTTAGGCTTTGGGGGCCAGGTCTAGGGTAGCTTTTACTCTAGGGTTCCTTTATCCCCAATACTAAGCTTTGAAGCATCTAAGGTCTCCACTGAGTGTGCCATGTATCCAACAAGATCTGTCCCCTCTGTCTGCTGAATGCATGAATGACTCCCAGGCCTGTGTGAGCTCTTAGAGTGATTCAGCTTATGTAACTGTTCTTTACACCACAGCTGTTCTTTCTCTAGCTTCATGAAGTTTCATCCTACACATGCAGACTAGTATTCAACTAAGACTCAAGGACCCCTGAGCAGAACACTGGAGCTCTGTCTCTGCATAGCTCCTTCGTCTCCAGTACTTTGCTAGCAAATTCTAGCTTCCTTGAAACTTCAGTCTGTGTCTCCTCAACCCAGCGATAGTACTGGACTATTTGGACTCCCCCTCCTTTGCTATAATTTGGGAAACTGCTTTGGGAAGAAATTCATAGGGCTTGCCCTCCTTATTTGCCGTCTCTCTAGGGTCATAATCCTGTAATACCTATTGCCCAATTTATGAAAACAATTGATTAATATACTAAGTCCAATTTTCTCATTTATAGTGGGTGAAGAAGTCCTATAGTCATTATGTCTTCATAATGACATAATGGATTCAACTGATTATAAATATTCATGCCTTTTATTGATTGTAAAAAAAATTCTTGGGCTTCCCTGGTAGCGCAGTGGTTGGGAGTCCTTCTGCCAATGCAGGGGACGCGGGTTTGTGCCCCGGTCTGGGAGGATCCCACATGCCGCGGAGCGGCTGGGCCCGTGAGCCATGGCCACTGAGCCTGCGCGTCCGGAGCCTGTGCTCCGCAACGGGAGAGGCCACAACAGTGAGAGGCCCGCGTAACGAAAAAAAAAAATTCTTAGTTCATTAAATATTGCCTTTTCCCCATTCTCTCCTTACCTCTAATAATTGCTGGACTTTGATTTAACTGATATTCAGCACCACCTATGCCAGACACTGTTCTAGGCATTCAGGATACTTCAGTGAGCAAAGCACATACTCTGCTCTAATGGAATTCACATTGTTTACAGCCTATCCTGCCCCTTAACTCTTTCTCCTATTTTCATCACTTTAGCTGTGTTCTTTCTGTAATATTTTATCAGCTCTGCATTCTAATTCACTCACTCTATTCTTGACTGTATCATAGTCTATTTAACCAGTCCCTTAATATTTTCTTCCGTTTTAACAATTATAAACACTTATTTTATTTCAGAGCGTTGGTGTGTTTTCTCACTTTAGGTGTCTAAACCTGGTATTCGTTTGATCTTCTGACTTTTGATTATGATTTCTTTGCACGTCTCCCAATTCTTTGTGAGCTCATCTTTCAAGGGACTTATTTTTTTGTTCTGAGAAAAATTTGTGGACTAGGTTGTGGAAACATCCCTGTAGACTGAGTTTGAGTTTGACCAGGAGCCCTTAGAGATATCATCTGCCCAAGAACCAATTTTTACTTTATGTTATGCTTGGGGATTTTTTAGGGATTCCTAGATCAGGTAGGAAAAGTAACCTTGAAGCCCAAGCCTGGCTGAGGTACAGTCTTAGGGCTTCAAATCCTTAGGAAACTTTTTAGCCCATGCTTCACTAGTATGTGCAGACCTTTACAGATTCTGTCTTTATGTGTCTAGGGTGGTGTTGGTGGAAATAGCTTGTTTTGATCAATTCACAGACATATTAAAACCTAAGACCCTTAATTACAGAGATAGCAACTTTCCCAGAGTGGCCAAAGAATTAGTACCAGTGTTGATG
Organism: Neophocaena asiaeorientalis asiaeorientalis; assembly: GCF_003031525.2. NCBI lineage: Eukaryota > Metazoa > Chordata > Mammalia > Artiodactyla > Phocoenidae > Neophocaena > Neophocaena asiaeorientalis. The sequence continues at coordinate 2,033,231 of NW_020172982.1, read as the reverse complement.
CCCCTGTTTTTAATTTCCTATTAGTTATGTCACTTCATGATTGCCTTTTCTTCCTTGTAAACTCAGCTATGTCCTTAAATTTATTTCATTTTTATCCAGCATTTCCAGGTATTTTTAGGGGTCAAGGGCTTTCGTTTTTGAAGTATAGTTGATTTACAGTGTTGTGTTAGTTTCAGGTGTACAGCAAAGTGATTCAGTTATACATATACATGTAGTCACTCATTTATAGACTCTTTTCCCATATAGGTTGTTACAGAATATTAAGTAGAGTTCCCTGTGCTATACAATAGGTCCTTGTTGATTACTTATTTTATACACAGTAGTGTGTATATGTTAATCCCAACTCCTAATTTATACCCCTCACTTTCCCCTTTGGTAACCATAAGTTTGTTTTCTATGTCTGTGGGTCTGTTTCAGTTTTGTATATAAGTTCATGTGTATCATTAATTTTTGGGGGGTGGGATTCCACATATAAGTGATATCATATTTCTCCTTATCTGTCTACCTTACTTCACTTTGTATGATAATCTCTAGGTCCATCCATGTTGCTGCAAATGGCATTATTTCATTCTTTTTAATATATTTGTCATATTCTATTGTACATATATACTACATCTTCTTTATCCATTCATCTGTCAATGGACATTTAGGTTGCTTCCATGTCTTGGCTATTGTAAATATACTGATATGAACATTGGGGTACATGTGTCTTTTTGAGTTAGAGTTTTCCCCTTATATATGCCCAGGAGTGGGTTTGCTGGATCATATGGTAGCTCTATTTTTAGTTTTTTAAGGAAACTCCATACTGTTCGCCATAGTGGCTGCACCAATTTACATTCCCGCCAATAGTGTGGGAGGATTCCCTTTTCTCCACACCCTCTCCAGCATTTATTATTTACAGACTTTTTAATGATGGCCATTCTGATGAGTGTAAGGTGGTATCTCCTTGTAGTTTTGATTTCCATTTTTCTAACAGTTAGCCAGTTGAGCACTTCTCATGTGCCTGTTGGCCATCTGTATGTCTTCTTTGAGAAATGTCTATTTAGGTCTTCTCCCATTTTTTGATTGGGTTGTTTGAGTTTGGTCTTTTTGTTTTTTGATATAGAGCTGTATGAGCTGTTTGTATATTTTGGAAATTAATCCCTTGTTGGTCACATCATTTGAAAATATTTTCTCCAATTCTGTGGGTTGTCTTTTCATTTTGTTTATGGTTTTCTTTGCTGTGCAAAAGCTTTTAAGTTTAATTGGGTCCCATTTGTTTATCTTTGTTTTTATTTCCATTACTCTAGGAGACAGATCTAAAAAGATACTGCTGTGGTTTATGTCAAAGAGTGTTCTGCCTATGTTTTCCTCTAGGAATTTAATTTTGGTCTTTAATCCATTTTGAGTTTATTTTTTTGTGTGGTGTTAGAGAATGTTCTAGTTTCATTCTTTTACCTGTACTGGTCCAGTTTTCCCAGCACCACTTATTGAAGAGACTGCCTTTTCTCTATTGTATATTCTTACCTCCTTTACTGTTGATTAATTGACCATAAGTGAATGGGTTTATTTCTGGGCTTTCTATCCTGTTCCATTGATCTGTATTTCTGTTGTTGTGCCAGTACCATACTGCTTTGATTACTGTAGCTTTGTAGTATAGTCTGAAGACAGCCTGATCCCTCAAGCTCTGTTTTTCCTTCTCAAGATTACTTTCATTATTCAGGGTCTTTTGTGTTTCCATACAAATTTAAAAACATATTTGTTCTAGTTTTGTAAAGAATGCCATTGGTAATTTGATAGGGATTGCATTGAATTTGTAGATTGCCTTGGGTATTATAGTCATTTTGACAATATTGATTCCTCCAATCCAAGAACACGGTATATCTTTCCATCTGTTTGTGTCATCTTTGATTTCTTTCATCAGCATATTATAGTTTTCGGAATACCAGTTTTTGCTTCCTTAGGTAGGTTTATCCCTAGGTGTTTTGTTCTTTTTCATGCGATGGTAAATGGGATTGTTTCCTTAATTTCTCTTTCTGATAGCTCATTGTTAGTTTACAGGAATGCAATACATTTCTTTATATTTTGTATCCTGTGACTCTACCGAGTTCATTGAAAAGCTCTAATAGTTTTCTGGTCACATCTTTAGAATTTTCTATATACAGTATCTTGACATCTGCAAACAGTGACAGTTTTATTTCTTCCTTTCCAATTTGGATTCCTTTTATTTCCTTTTCTTCTTTGATTGATTTCTTCAGTAATCCATTGGTTGTTCAGTAAAATATCATTTAGCCTCCACCTGTCTGTCCCAACTGGTCTCGCAGTAGGTTCTGATCTGTGTTGCAGACTCAGTTCTGCAGGCAACTGGAATGTAGTTTTCTTGCTTCTGGTGTCTGGCCCATCGTGGGTGAGGCTGGTCTAGAGGCTTGTGCAAGGTTTACAGGTGGAAGGGCTTGGTGCCTGTCCACTGGTGTAGCTGGTTCTTGGCCCTGTGGTGGCAAGGGCCATGCCTAGAATTGGCTGTGGGCTCAGGAAGTCTTTAGGCAGCCTGTCTACTGATGGATTGTGCTGTGTTCCCACCCTGTTCATTGTTTGGCCTGAGGCATGCCAGCACTTGAGCCTACAGGCTATTGGATGGGGCCAGGCCTTAGTGCCAAAATGGTGGCATCCAGGAGATCTCACACTGATGAATATTGCAAATTACCTCTGCCACTAACTGTGTTGTCACCACAGGTCGTCACAGCTACCCCCACCTCCCCAGGAGACCCTCCAATACCAGCAGGTAAGTCTGGCCCAGGCTTCCATGAAATCACTGCTTTTGCCTTGGGTCCTGGTGCATACGAAACCTTCTGTGTGCCCTCCAAAAGTGGTGTTTCTGTTTCCCCCAGTCTTGTGGAGCTCCTGCACTCAATCCCCACTGGCCTTCAAAGCTAAATGCTCTAGGGCTCCTCCTGTTGCTGGACCCCCAGGCTTGGGAGCCTGACGTGGGGCTCAGAACTCTCACTCCTGTGCGAGGACTTCTGTGATATAATTGTTCTCCAGTTTGTGGGTTGTCCATCTAGGGGGTGTATGGGATTTGATTATATCGTGAGTGTGCCCCTACTAGTCTCATAGGTTTCTTGTTTATGTCTTGGATGTAGAATATCTTTTTTGGTAGGTTCCAGTCTTTCTTTTGATGGTTGTTCAGAAGTTAGATGTAAGTTTGGTGTTTCTTGTGTGAGGAGGTGAGCTCAAGATCCTTCTACTCAACCATCTTGTCTGTGTAAGAGCAAGGGTTTTAAGTTATTCTTTGCTCTCTCGCAATCAGAAGTCTCTGATCCACTGTGAAGATTTTTTTTTTAATCACAAAATTTGATTTGTTAAAAATTTGATTTGTTAAAAAAATTTGATTTGTTAAAAACAGCCATTTCCTATTTCCTGTGAAATTAAATCCCATCTTCTTCCCATGGCCTATCATGGCCCTATACCATCCCACACCACTCCTCTTTGCTCCTCACATTCCTGTCCTGTTGGATTTTCTCAGTTGATTTTTGACTCCCTCGAGGATTTCTCACCCTGTATTGTTTCCACCTGTCTTCCTCCAGATTGTGCTTCACTCCCCATTCACCTCACTAAACAACTTAAAAGACACATCCTCTGGGAAGCTCTCCCTTAATCCCCACTTAGCAGACTGTGCCTTCCTTTCCATAGCCTCATAGCACTATACTAGTGGAAGCTCCAGAATTTCTCTGTATATGGGGCCCAGAGGAGATGGTTTTGTGAGGTTGGGGGTGAAGTCACATTTGCTTTACAGGTATCTTTTTAAATTGTATGGTTTTTTTTTTTATTGTTATGTTAGTCTTAGGTGTACAGCAAAGTGATTCCATTTTATGAATATGTATATATTCTCTTTCAGATTCTTTTCCATTAAGGTTTATCAAAAGATATTGAATATAGTTCCCTGTGCCATACAGTAGGTCCTTGTTGTTTATCTATTTTTTTGAATTTTTTATTTTTTTATACAGCATGTTCTTATTAGTTATCCATTTAATACATATTAATGTATATATGAAAATCCCAATCTCCCAATTCATCCCACCACCAACCCCCACCACTTTCCCCCCTTGGTGTCCATACGTTTCTTCTCTACATCAGTGTCTCAATATCTGCCCTGCAAACTGGTTCATCTGTATAATTTTTCTAACTTCCACATATATGCATTAATATACGATATTTGTTTTTCTCTTTCTGACTTACTTCACTATGTATGACAGTCTCTAGATCCATCCACGTCTCTACAAATGACCCAATTTCATCCCTTTTTATGGCTGAGTAATATTCCATTGTACATATGCACCACATCTTCTTTATCCATTCGTCTGTCAATGCGCATTTAGGTTGCTTCCATGTCCTGGATATTATAAATAGTGCTGCAATGAACATTGGGGTGCATGTGTCTTTTTGAATTATGGTTTTCTCTGGGTATATGTCCAGTAGTGGGATTGCTGGGTCATATGGTAATTCTATTTTTACATTTTTAAGGAACCTCCATAATGTTCTCCATAGTGGCTGTATCAATTTACATTCCCACCAACAACAATGCAAGACGGTTCCCCTTTCTCCACACCCTCTCCAGCATTTGTTGTTTGTAGATTTTCTGATGATGCCCATTCTAACTGGTGTGAGGTGATACCTCATTGTAGTTTTGATTTGCATTTTTCTAATAATTAGCAATGTTCAGCAGTTTCTCACATGCTTCTTGGCCATCTGTATCTCTTCTTTGGAGAAATGTCTATTTAGGACTTCTGCCCATTTTTGGATTGGGTTGTTTTTTTAATATTGAGCTACATGAGCTGTTTATATATTTTGGAGTTTAATCCTTTGTCCACTGATTCGTTTGCAAATATTTTCTCCCATTCTGAGGGTTGTCTTTTCATCTTCTTTACGGCTTCCTTTATTGTGCAAAAGCTTTTAAGTTTCATTAGGTCCCATTTGTTTATTTTTGTTTTTACTTCCATTACTCTAGGAGGTAGATCAAAAAAGATCTTGCTGTGATTTATGTCAAAGAGTGTTCTTCCTATGTTTTCCTCTAAAAGGTTTATAGTGTCTGGTCTTACATTTAGGTCTCTAATCCATTTTGAGTTTAGTTTTGTGTATGATGTTAGGGAGTGTTCTAATTTCATTCTTTTACATGTAGCTGTCCAGTTTTCCCAGCACCACTTATTGAAGAGACTGTCTTTTCTCCATTGTATATCCTTGCCTCCTCTGTCATAGATTAGTTGACCATAGGTGCATGGGTTTATCTCTGGGCGTTCTATCCTGTTCCATTGATCTATATTTCTGTTTTGGGGCCAGTACCATATTGTCTTGATTACTGTAGCTTTGTAGTATAGTCTGAAGTCAGGGAGTCTGATTCCTCCAGGTCCGTTTTTTTTCCCTCAAGACCACTTTGGTGACTTCCCTGGTGGTGCAGTGGTTAAGAATCCGCCTGCCAATGCAGGGGACACGGGTTCGAGCCCTGCTCGGGGAAGATCCCACATGCCGCAGAGCAACTAAGCCCAAGCGCCACAACTTCTGAGCCTGCGGTCTAGAGCCCGCAAGCCACAACTACTGAGCCCACATGCCACAACTATTGAAGCCCATGCGCCTAGAGCCCATGTTCTGCAACAAGAGAAGCCACCGCAATGAGAAACCCGTGCACAACAAAGCAGCCCCCACTCGCCGCAACTAGAGAAAGCCTGCATGCAGCAAGGAAGACCCAATGCAGCCAAAAATAAATAAATAAAGATAAAATAAAATTTAAAAAAAAGACCACTTTGGCTATTTGGGGTCTTTTGTGTCTCCATACAAATTTTAAGATTTTTTGTTCTAGTTCTGTAAAAAATGCCATCAGTAATTTGATAGGGATTGCACTGAATCTGTAGATTGCTTTGGGTAGTACAGTCATTTTCACAATGTTGATTCTTCCAATCCAAGAACATGGTATATATCTCTCCATCTGTTGGTATCATCTTTAATTTCTTTCATCAGTGTCTTATAGTTTTCTGCATACAGGTCTTTTGTCTCCCTAGGTAGGTTTATTCCTAGGTATTTTATTCTTTTTGTTGCAATGGTAATGGGAGTGTTTCCTTAATTTCCACATTAATCTCACCTCTGAATTCACAGATGGTATACCCTGTCACATGGCTAACATTTCTTGTGCAGTAATAGATTTTAGTCTTAAAAATCTGGCAACTCACCTTTGTATCCTTGTCATTTTATACACGAGATGTTTAATAAATGTGGAATATAGTAAGAATTCATAGTATAAAAGGAATTGGAACTACAGTTACTATCCATGCAACAAACTAGGATAATTACTCTTTAGCTGTAGATGTGGTTGCTGTTGCACAAAGTTTAAGAATACTGACTCGATCAAGAATCCCAGCATGCTACTTCTTAGCAAAATTGCTTCTCTGTATCTGTTTTTATTAAATTTTTACCAGGATTTAGTGACTTAATATGCTTAAGTAAAATGCTAAGAAGAGTGCCTGACACCTAGTCAGTGCTTCATAAGTGGTACATGGTAAGGAAATTACTTGATTATATGAAGCCAAGTAGTATTCACAGATTGACAATCTGCTAGTTCAAACCTACTTTGTACCAATGCAGTTTTTTTTTAAAAATTCACATTATATTAACAATATTTTAAAACTTTTAGGTAAATGGTCTTTCTAATTTGTAAATTTGTAGTATTAGTTTAAACATTATATGTTTCACATTTATTTCAAAACACCTTCACGTACATTATTTAAACACATCTTCACTACAGCTTTGAACAAAAAGGTGTGTGTCTAGTAAGGCAATAGACACAGGAAGGTGAATTGGCTTCCCCAGAGCTATACATTGTGCTGCATATAGGAAGTGTGCTGAAAAGTAGTCCATTTATGTGACTCAAAGAACAGACAAAAGTGACCTATGGTAACTGGAGATGGGGTTGAGAATTGACTGGAAAGGGGCACAAGGAAACTTCAGTGAATTGAAATGTTGTGTCTTCTTTAGGGTAGTGATTACAGTAATGTATACAGCTGTTAAAAGTCATCAGACTGAACACCTAAAATCTATGTATAATATTGTATTGTTAATTATGCTCTGACTTTTTTTAATGTTAAAAAGATATGGGAGGGGGGATGATCGAGATGGCAGAGTAGAAGGATGTGGAGATCACCTCCTTCCACAAACACATCAGAAACACATCTACACATGGAACAATTCTCATAGAATACCTACTGAAAGCTGGCAGAGGACTTCAGAATTCTGAAAGGGCAAGAAAGATCTCCAGGGGCTTCCCTGGTGGCGCAGTGGTTGATAGTCCGCCTGCCGATGTGGGGGCACAGGTTTGTGCCCCGGTCCGGGAAGATCCCACATGCCGCGGAGCGGCTGGGCCCGTGAGCCATGGCCCCTGAGCCTGCGCGTCCACAGCCTGTGCTCCGCAACGGGAGAGGCCACAACAGTGAGGGGCCCGTGTACCGCAAAAAAAAAAAAAAGATCTCCACATAACTGGGTAGGAAAAAAGAAAAAAACGAGAGAGAGGAGAGTACCTGAGTCCCTGGGAGGGAGCTATGAAAGACTAACAGTTCGTGTACCCTGGGAAGGCCCCTCACTGGCAGAGATCAGCCACGACAGAGGGGGAGTTTCAGAGACTCAGAGGACAGTGCAGCAACCAGCTTGTGGCAGGCACAATGGAGAGAGACCCGCACAGAGGGTCTGTGCTGCTGCCTGGCACTCCCCAGCCTGAGACGTACATCTGCAAGGATGGGTGGGGTCTGGGTGCTGAAGCTCAGGCTTCAGAGGACAGACCTGGGGAGAGGACTGGGGTCAGCCGTGCGGGGACAGCCTGAAGGGGCTGGAGTGTGATGCAACCGCAAACAGGAGGGTACACAGAGGGAGCTGGGACCCACCACAGAGGCAAGGCACCATTGTTGGGTGCACAAAGGGAGGGCCGGGGCCCACCACAGCAGCCTCTCTCTCCACACACACGCAGCCAACAGGGCACCACCCCCACGAGCTCAAGGAGTGCCCACCAGCTGTTGCCTCCTTGGACTCCAGGAGCTGATGCCAGCCGCCACCACTGCCATGGGCTCCAAGAGCAGGCACGAACTGCTGCCACCACCACTGCTGGGGGCTCCAGGAGAGGGCACCAGCTCCCACCTCTGCACATCCCTGTCAAGGGGATAACAGCCAGCACAGGCTGAGGAAACACTGGCAGGCATCCACTAAACAGTCCTCACACCAAAAATATTAAACCCACACAAGCTGCACAGGGACACTGCCACATAAACATAGCCCTCCAAGACCACAGTAGGTAATTTTTTCTCCAACACTCACAGAATAAGGGAAATAAAAGTAAAAGTGAGAGGGACTTCCCTGGTGGTCCAGTGGTTAAGAATTTACCTTCCAATGAAGGGGACACGATTTCAATCCCTGGTTGGGGAACTAAGATCCCACATGCCATGGGGCAACTAAGCCTGTGTGCTCTATAGCCCGTGCACCACAACTAGAGAGCTCGTGTACCACGACTACTGAGCCCACACACCACAACTAGAGAGCCCACACACTGCAACTACTGAGCATGCACGCTCTGGAGCCCACACACCACAACTAGAGAGCCCACACACTGCAACTACTGAGCCTGCACGCTCTAGAGCCCACACGCCACAACTAGAGAGAAGCCTGTGCACTGCAACGAAAGATCCTGCATGCCGCAACAGAGATCCCACGTATCGCAACTAAGACCCAACACAGCAAAATAAATACTTTAAAAAAAAACAGCTTTTGCACAGCAAAGGAAACCATAAACAAAACGAAACGACAACCCTCCCAATGGGAGAAAAATATAAAAACAAAATAAAATAAAACTGAGGAGCAGAGGAACACTCCCAGTTAAAAGACCAAGAGAATTCCCCTGAAAGAACAACAATGAAACAGACCTCTTCAGTCTAACAGACACAGAGTTCAAAAGGAGATAATAAAAATAATGAAGGGATTAAGAAAGGCTATTGACAGAAATGCAGATTGTTGTAAAAAGGAACCAGAAACTATAAACAGGAGCCAAGAAAAATTAGAAAACTCATTCACCAAGACAAAAACTGAGCTAAAGTCAATGAATAGCAAAAAAAAAGCAAAATGAAAGCAATACAAGAGATCTATGGGATAATATAAAGCATGCCAACCTACAAATAATAGGGATTCCAAAAGGAGAAGAAAAAGAAAAGGTGATCAAAAATGTATTAAAAGAAATTATGGCTAAAAACTTCCCAAACCTAAAGAAGGAAACAGATATCCAGGTACAGGAAGCACCAAAGTTCCAAAACAAGATGAACCCAAACAGACCTAAACTAAAACATATTAAAATGGCAAAAGTTAAAGAGAGGATTCTAAAGGCAGCAAGAGAAAAGCAAAGAATTAATTATAAGGGAACCCCCACAAGGCTATCAGCTGATTTCTCTATAGAAATGTTGCAGGCCAGAAGGAAGAGACAAGATATATTCAAAATCCTGAAAGGGGAAAAATCTGCAACCTTGGATACTCCACCCAGCAAGACTATCATTTAGAATAAAAGGAGAGATAAATAATTTCTCAGACAAGAAAAGTCTAAAAGAATACAGCAATACTAAACCTATCCTAAAAGAAATATTGAAAGGTCTTCTCTAAATAGAAAAGAAGCAAGAAGATATAGGAAAGAGAAAAATCACAACTGAAAAGCAAATCACTTAAATAAGCCAGTATACAGATTAAAAAGGAAAAAAAATTTTTTTTTACTTTTTTAAAAGTGATAACCGCAATGAACAGCAAAAGGATGAACATGAAGATGTAAAAGAGGACATAAAAATCATAAAATGTAGAGGAGGAGAGTAAGAAAATGCTGATTATTATTTTTTTTTAGAATGTATTTGAGCCTATATGACCATCAGTCTAAAGCAAGTAGATATAGGAAGGGGTTAACATGCTTGAAAAACAGGGTAACCACAAATCAGAAACATACAGCAGATTCACAAAACCAAAAAGAGAACAAAAGCATAAAATAAGAGGAAATCAAACCACAAAAGGCAAAAAAAGAAACACAAAATCAACTGGAAAACAAGGTTTAAAATGGCAATAAATACGTATCTATCACTAATTACCTTAAATTTCAGTGGACTAGGGACTTCCCTGGTGGCACAGTGGTTAAGAATCCACCTGTCAATGCAGGAGACACAGGTTCAATCCCTGGTCTGGGAAGATCCCACATGCCGCAGAGCAACTAAGCCCTTGGAACACAACTACTGAGCCTGCACTCTAGAGCCTGCAAGCCACAACTACTGAGCCTGTGTGCTACAACTACTGAATCCCGCGTGCCTAGAGCCCATGCTCCACAACAAGAGAAGCCACTGCAATAAGAAGCCCACGCACCACAACGAAGAGTAGCCCCTACCCACCGCAACTAGAGAGAGCCCGTGCACAGCAACGGAGACCCAACACAGCCAAAAAATAAAAAGTAAAATAAAAAGAATATTAAAAAAAAATGTCAATGGACTAAATGCTCCAATCAAAAGACACAGAGTGGCAGGTTGGATTAAAAAAATAAGAACCTACAATATGCTGCCTACAAGAGACCCACTTTAGGGCAAAGGACACATATAAATTGAAACTGAGGGGATGGAAAAAGATATTTCATGCAAAACAGAAATGACATGAAAGAGGGGGTCACAATACTCATATGAGACAAAACAGACTTAAAGGCCATAAAGACAAAGAAGAACACTATATAATGATAAAAGGATCAATACAAGAAGAGGATATTACACTCGTCAATGTATATGCACCTAATATAGGAACACCCAAATACATAAAACAAATACTACAGAAATAAAGGGAGAAACTGATGGGTATACAATAATGGTAGGAGATTTTAACACCCCACTCACATCAATGGACAGATCCTCGAGACAGAAAATCAATAAGGCAACAGAGATCCTAAAGGATACAACAGAACGGTTAGACTTAATTGATATTTTCAGGATATTACACCCCAAAAAACCAGAATACACATTCTTTTCAAATGCACATGTAACACTCTCTAGGATTGATCACATACTAGGGCACACAACAAGCCTCAACAAATCTAATAGTAAAGAAATTATTTCAAGCATCTTTTCTGACCACAACAGCATGAAACTAGGAAATCAACCACAGAAAATGAAATGAGAAAGAAACAACATGCTAATAAAAAAACGAATGGGTCAGTGTTGAAATCAAGAGGAAATTATCAATTAAAAAATACCTTGAGACAAATGACAATGAAAAGACAACCATACAAAAGCTGTGGGATGCAGCAAAAGCAGTTTTTAGAGGGAAGTTCATAGTGACACAGGTCTTCTACACAAAACAAGAAAAATCTCAAATAAACAACCTAACCTACCATCTAAAAGAATTAGAAAAAGAAGAACAACAAAAACCTAACGTCAGCAGAAGGAAGGAAATAATAAAGATTAGAGAGGAAATAAATAGAAATTAAAGTCAAGAGGTGATTTTTTTGAAAGGGTAAACAATATTGACAAACGTCTGGCCAGGCTCACCAAGAAGAAAAGAGAGAGAACCCAAATAGACAAAATAAGAAATGAAAAAGATGAAATAACAAACAATACTCCAGAAATACAAAAAAACATAAAAGAATAATACTATGAACAGTTACATGCCAACGTATTTACCAACCTAGAAGAAATGGACAAGTTTCTAGAAACATACAGTCCACCAAAATTGAATCAAGAAAAAATAATTTGAACAGACCAGTCACTAGAAGTGAAATAGAATCTGTAATTTAAAAATGCTCCCTACAAACAAAAGACCAGGACCAGATAGCCTCACAGGCGAATTCTTCCAAACATAAAAAGAAATTATACTGATCCTTCTCAAACTCTTCCAAAAGACTGAAGAGGAGGGAACACTCCCCAAAGACATTCTATGAAGCCACCACCACCCTGATACAAAACCAGACAAAGATACCACCGAAAAAGAAAATTACAGTCCAATATCTTTGATGAACGTAGATGCAAAAATTCTAAACAAAATATTAGCAAACTGAATCCAACAAATACACAAAAAAGACCATACACTACGACCAAGTTGGATTCATCCCAAGTTCACAAGGATAGTTCAACATATGCAAAATCAATGTGATACACCACATTAACAAAAGAAAAAAAAAGTGATCATCTCAACAGATGCAGAAAAAGCATTTGATAAAATTCATCATCGATTCATGATAAAAACTCTTACCAAAGGGGGTATAGAGGGAACATATCTCAACATAATAAAACCTATTTATGACAAACCCACAGCCAATATAATACTCAACAGTGAAAAGCTGAAAGCCTTCCCACTAAAATCTGGAACAAGAATGCCCACTCTCACCACTTCTGTTCAACATAGTGTTGGAAGTCCTAGCCCCAGCAATCAGGCAAGAAAAAGACATAAAATTTATCCAGATTGGAAAGGAAGAGGTAAAACTGTCATTATATGCAGATAACATGATACTATATATAGATAACCCTATAAACTCCACACAAAAACTACTAGAACTGAGAAACAAATTAAATTAAGCAAGGTAGCAGGGTACACGATTAACATACAGAAATCAATTGCATTTCTTTACATTAACAATGAATTATCAGAAAGGGAATGTAAGAAAAAAATACCTTTTAAAATTGCACCCCAGGGGCTTCCCTGGTGGCGCAGTGGTTGAGAATCTGCCTGCCAGTGCAGGAGACACGGGTTCGAGCCCTGGTCTAGGAAGATCCCACATGCCACGGAGCAACTACGCCCGTGAGCCACAACGACTGAGCCTGCGCGTCTGGAGCTTGTGCTCCGCAACAAGAGAGGCCGTGACAGTGAGAGGCCCGCGCACCGCGATGAAGAGTGGCCCCTGCTCTCCGCAACTAGAGAAAGCCCACGCACAGAAACGAAGACCCAACACAGCCAAAAATAAATAATAAATAAAAATAGGAAAAAAAAAAAATTGCACCCCAAAAAATAAAATACTAAGGAATAAACCTGACTGAGGAGGTGAAAGACTTATATACTGAGAACTGTAAGACATTAATAAAGAAAATTTAAAATGATTCAAAGAAATGGAAAGATATCTCATGCTCTTGGATTCGAAGAATTGTTATTGTTAAAACAGCCATACTACCCAAAGCAATCTACAGATTTAACGAGATCCCTATCAAATTACCCATGACATTTTTCACAGAACTGGAACAAAAAATCCTAAAATTTATATGGAACCATAAAAGATCCAGAATTGCCAAAGCAATCCTGAGGGAAAAGAGCAAAGCAGGAGGCATAACCATCTCAGTCTTCAGACAATACTACAAATCTACAGTAATCAAACAGCATAGTATTGACACAAAAACAGACATATGGATCAATGAAACAGAATAGAAAGCCCAGAAATGAACCCACACACCTATGGTCAATTAATCTTTGACAAAGAAAGCAAGAATATACAATGGGAAACGGTCTCTTCAGCAAGTGGTGTTGGGAAAGTTGAAGAGCCACATGTAAATCCATGGACTTAGAACACACCCTCACACCATACACAAAAATTAACTCAAAATGGCTTAAAGACTTAAAAGGAAGGCATGAAACCATAAAACTCCTAGAAGAGAACATAGACAAAACATTCTCTGACATAAATCGTACCAATGTTTTCTTAGGTCAGTCTCCCAAGTCGATAGAAATAATAGCAAAAATAAACAAATGGGACCTAATCAAACCTGCAAGCTTTTGCACAGCAAAGGAAACCATAAACAAAAGGAAAAGACAACCTATGGAACAGGAGAAAATATTTGCAAACAATTTGGCCTACAAAGGCTTGATTTCCAAAATATACAAAGAGCTCATACAACACAACAATAAAAAAAACAACCCAATCGAAAAAATGGGCCAAAAACCTGAATAGACATTTCTCCAAAGAAGATGTACAGATGGCCAACAGGCACATGAAAAGATGCTCAACATTGCTAATTATTAGAGAAATGCAAATCAAAACAATAATGAAGTACCACTTCATACCAGTCAGAATGGCCATCATTAAAAAGTCAACAAATAACAAATGCTGGAGAGGGTGTGGAGAAAAGGGAACCCTCCTACACTGTTGGTGGGAATGCAAGTTGCTGCAGCCACTATGGAAAACGGCATGGAGGTCCCTCAAAAAACTAAAAAGAGCTACCATATGATCCTGAAATCCCACTCCTGTGCATATATCCAGACAAAACTATTAATTCAAAAAGATACATGCATCCCTATGTTCATAGCAGCACTATTTCCAATAGCCAAGACATGGAAGCAACACAAAAGTCCATCGACAAATGAATGGATAAAGAAGATGTAGTTTATATATTGGGTTGGCCAAAATGTGCCTTTGGTTTTTAAGTAAAAATAAAAGACACATTTTTCATTTTCGCCAAGAACTTTATTGAACATATTCACCCTTTTGTTCCACTACCTTCTGCCATTTCTCAGGCAACTTCATAATTCCATCTTTCCAAAACTTTTTACCTTTTTGAGCAAAGAACTCTTCCAGGTGCCTTTTACAGTCTTCCAGGGAATTGAAATTTTTTTCATTAAGACAATTTTGTAAAGACCTAAATAAATGGAAATCCAAAGGTGCAATGTCCAGTGAGTACGGCAGATGAATCAGAACTTCCCAGCCAAGCTGTAACAGTTTTTGCCTGGTCATCAAAGAAACATGCAGTCTTGTGTTATTCTGATGGAAGATTATGCATTTTCTGTTGACTAATTCTGGACGCTTTTCATCACGTGCTGCTTTCTGCTGGTCTAACTGGGAGTAGTATTTGGAATTAATCATTTGGTTTTCTGGAAGGAGCTCATCATAGAGGACTCCTTTCCAATCCCAATATATACTCAACATCACCTTCTTTGGATGAAGACTGGCCTTTGGTGTGGTTGGTAGTGGTTCATTTCGCTTGCTCCACAATTTCTTCCATTCCACATTATTGGACAGTATCCACTTTTCATTGCCTGTCACAACTTGTTTTAAAAATAGAACATTTTCATTACGTTTACGTAGAGAATTCCATGTGGAAATAGTCAAAAAGATTTTTTTCACTTTACCTACGTGGAAACCAAACATCAAAGGAATGAATATAACCAAGCTGGTGCAAATGATTTTCAACACTTGATTTGGATATTTTGAATATGTCGGCTATCTCCCACATGGTATAACGTTGACTGTTCTCAATGTCTTTATTTGATTGCTATCAACTTCAACTGATTTACCTGATGGTTGAGCATCGTCCAGCGAGAAATCTCCAGCACGAAACTTTGCAACCACTTTTGACACATTCAGTCAGTCACAGCACCTTCTGCACAAATCTTTTTTTGTGTTTCGGTGTGTTTTTACCTTTCTTGAAATAATATGCGAAAAATGTTCTTTCTTTTCTTTGATCTTCAATATTAAAATGGCTACACAAAAATTCACCAATTTTGATGACTTTTTTATTTTTAAAAAAAATTTTTTTTATTTTTTAAATTTATTTGGCTGTGTTGGGTCTTTCTTGCTGTGTGTGTGTTTTTCTCTAGTTGCAGCAAGCAGGGCTTCTGTTGTTGTGGAGCGTGGGCTCTCGGCACGTGGGCTTCAGTAGTTGTGGCTCACAGGCTCTAGAGCACAGGCTCAGTAGTTGTGGCGCATGGGCTTAGTTGCTCTGTGGCATGTGGGATCTTCCCGTACCAGGGCTTGAACCCATGTCCCCTGCATTGGCAGGTGGATTCTTAACCACTGCACCACCAGGGAAGTCCTGATGACTTTTTAAAATGCACACCGATATGACAGCTGTCACTACAGTCTAACAAAGCCATTTCAAGTGAAGTTAAAGACAACTAAGTGGGGCTTCCCTGGTGGCGCAGTGGTTAAGGATGCGCTTGCCAATGCTGGGGACACGGGTTCGAGCCCTGGTTCAGGAAGATCCCACATGCCGCAGAGCAACTAAGCCCGTGCGCCACCACTACTGAGCCTGTGCCCTAGAGCCTGTGAGCCACAACTACCGAAGCCCGCGCGCCTAGAGCCCATGCTCTGCAACAAGAGAAGCCACTGCAATGAGAAGCCCGCGCACCACAATGAAGAGTGGCCCCGCTCGCCGCAACTAGAGAAAGTCCCTGCGCAGGAACAAAGATCCAACTCAGCCAAAATTTAATTAATTAATTATTTAAAAAAGACAACTAAGTGCTACTACAGCCATCTTACAGAAAAAAACTGAACGAACCTTTTGGCCAACCCAATACAATGAAATAATGCCATTTTTAGCAACATGGATGGAACCAGAGATTATCATACTAAGTGAAGTAAGTCAAAAAGAGAGGACAAATACCATATCACTCATGGGGAATCTAAAATATGACACAAATGTACTTATCTATGGAACAGAAACAGACTCACAGATATAGAGAACAGACTTCTTGTTGCCAAGGGCAAGGGGGTGTGGGGGAGGGATGGTGTGGGAGTTTGGGGTAAGCAGATGCAAACTATAATATACAGGATGGATAAACAACAAGGTCCTACTCTATAGCACAGGGAACTACATTCAATATGCTGTGATAACCATAATGGAAAAGAGTATTAAAAATGTATATGGGACTTCCCTGGTGGCACAGTGGTTAAGAATCTGCCTGACACTGCAGGGGACACGAGTTCCATCCGTGGTCCAGGAAGATCCCACATGCCGCGGAGCAACTAAGCCCGTTGTGCCACAACTACTGAAGCCTGCACACCCCAGAGCCCGTGCACTGCAACTATTGAGCCTGTGTGCTGCAACTACTGAAGCCCACGTGCCTAGAGCCTGTGCTCCGCATCAAGAAAAGCCTCCGCAATGAGATGCCCGCGCACTGCAACAATGAGTAGCCCCAGCTCGCTGCAATTAGAGAAAGCCCATGCATAGCAACGAAGACCCAATGCAGCCAAAAAAAAAAAAGCATCTATCTATATATATAGATATAACTGAATCACTTTGCTGTACAGCAGAAATCAACACATTGTAAATCAACTATACTTCAATTTAAAATATATATATATAAATATATATAATACATATGCTATTTATATATATATACACACACACACACACATATATGGGATGTTAAGTTGTTCACAGAGCTACAACCATACAAGTGTGTTTGGGTATGTTGAGGAGAAGCAGTGCTGATGCACTGACTTACTTAATAGCACTCTGTGGGAAAAGATGTGAATCAGAGCTTGATCACAAGCTCAGTGTGAACCAAGTGTGTGTTCTACTCAACTCTAAAACAGCCAACATCAACCCAACCTAAGGACTTTATTACCTTTGCCTGCGTTTGTCGTTGGACTGCCCTATCAAACAAAAAGGCAGATTCTCTGTTCCTAGATATTTTTAGCATAAGCTAGATATCCACCTAATAACTGTCCAAAATGGGAAGTTAACAGAGCAAAGAACAGAGACCAGTGAATTTCAGGACGGGTCCAAGAACCAAGTGAGCCAGTGTGCAGAAAGCTTGTGAACATGTGCATTATTTTGAGAAGGTCCTTTGGTGCGACAAATTTTCTAAGGGATTTCTTTAAAAGAACTTCAAACCTAGATAAACAAAAACTGATAAACCTTCGTTTCAGCTCAGAAAATTACACACACACAAATAACATTTTTTAAGCTCACTCTGCCAAGGTGGTGGTACTGGGCTTCCCAGTAACAAGAGGGAGGCAGGAAGATTGACTTGGGCTTTCCTGGCTTTTCTCTGCTTTGTTGAAATTATTGCTTTTAATAAACCCAAAGAAAATCTCCGCTTTTAATAAATCCAAAGACAATCTCCAGCTTTGAAATTGTTAGCTTCCTTTTTCCCCAAAAATGCAAAGATGCCCCCACACAGAAACCAAGGCATAAATACGTGAATTACATTTGAAAACTTTTCGTGATACCTACGGGTGTTGTCTCACCTCTGAAGTCCTCTGCTTACTTTGTCGAGAGTCTTCCTCCAAAGCTCTTAGAAGCTTTGAAATAAACACCAAGGGGCTGGTCTGAAGAATATCAGCTTAAAGGGGTGGTACATTATTAACCTGTCCATAGTACCTCAGTCTGATCCTGTTTCTACTCCTTAGGTTGCAAAATTATAAATTTTACTTCCGGGTAACATGAAAACCACAAAGTCGTCTTTTCACTCTTTTCTTCTGATGAATACAACCAGAGTTGAGATTTTTGACCATGGATACGTGGGCTGGGATGGGAGGGCAACCTAGTCTTCGCTCTGGATGTTTACTTTTCCGTAGAAGGACATCCCTCAGCCCTGGCTTCCCTCTGCCCCTCATGCCTCCCTCCCCCGGGAGGAACCTGCCTCATTGATGAGTTAAGGGAAGGAAGTGGCCTAGCTCTGCTCCTTCCTCACCTGTACCTCTTTGGAGTTGACCTGCCTTCAGACAGCATCACTATCCTGGGCTGTGCACTAAGCTTAAGGGTAAAAGGCCCTGCCTTGGTAGGGGGACGTCCGCAGTGGTGCGGAGCTGCTGGCAACTGGTGAGTCAACCACATCCTGGGGTTCCGTATCAGAAAGCCCATTTTCCATAGACACACAAGTCACAACCTCCAAAATGCATTTTATTATTTATAAAGATGTTTTGGCCATCATGTGCCTTAATCTGTTGACTGCTTAGCTGGTTCAAAATTCAGAAAGGAAGCGGTGTGCTCTTTGGTGGGTACTCATACCCCAACAGGATAAAGTTTACTTTCCTACACTCAGCACTTTGAGTAACAGTAGAAGCTCATATGGGAGATGTCTAAAAATCTGCTGTATTTTTTTCTGTCCCTCTCCTCATTCATCTGTCTCACAGATGCAAAGTAGAAAAACTGGGGGCGAGTGCGGGACTGTTTCTAAAACCATAACACTCTTCTTTAGCTGGATTTTTTTCCTGAGTGCCAATGGGCAAGATGCAGTGGATCACTCCAGAGACACAATAAGTGTCTCTCCTCTTGAAAATCTCTCACTGATGGGCTGTGAATTTTTTTGAAACTTCACACAAATGCAACAACTCTGAACACCTTCCTCGACATGCTTACGACCTAAGAACTAAGGATGTAATCAGTCATCAAACAGATCATACATTTGCCCTGTAAACTCAATCTGCCAGAAGAAGAAAACACACCACCAGATGAAGAGCTTTTTAAAATATAATTTAAAACTATTTTGTACCAGTACAATATATTAATTTTACAAATGTAAAATTTTATCCGCTGTTAAAGCATTTGCAAAAACCACACATCCTACTTCAGCTTTATTGCACAATATCTATAAGAAAATATTAATTTTTAAATTAGAAAACATAAAAATGCTTTCAATATAGAAGAGACAATCTGATTTTAAAGACAATACTCTATAAGAATGTCTACCCAGAAAATAACAAACTTTCACAGGATACCAAGCTGGCCAGATGCTTCAGCAGATCCAGTACAGAGCACTGTTGAAAACCAGTCCAAGTTACTTAATCCAAACTGTATCATCCTTCTTCATTAGAAATCCAGATGCCACACAAGGTGGTTTCTTATACTTTAAAAAGTTGAGGCATGTCTCAGTTGTGAGCATTCTGAATATACCTTACACATTAAAAACAATCCTTCCAACTTCACAGCCATCTGCAGGGTTTTTTCCTTCATGCAGATTGTCTCTGGCAACTGTGTTTAATGTCTATCAAATAATCATTTCAATTCTTTTATGCTGATAGAAAACATCAAGTTAAATATACCTTTAAACCTAGTCCTTTACAAAAATCAGTTTATAAATTTGTATCATAAAACTTAGTGTCGAGACCATCAAGGTGGCCTTCGTTTGTTTTATATGAGTTGGTTCTCCCAGAGTTGGGATGGCGGACGTCCCACTTTTCCATGTAGTGTTAATCAGGAAATAAATCCAAGCACTAAGCTGGAATCCCAAGACGGGTTAATAAGGTTGTATGATGGATTCTAGTGGGATAGTATTACCCTGGGTAGATATACCAACGTAGGTATTAAAATACTGACAGCAAATCTTGGTGGTAATTTAATTCATCTCCGACCATGAATATAATCTGGAGATGCAAAAGGAAAAATGTTCATAAATACATTATCAGTGGGGTTGTGTGTATTGTAGAAAGGGCAAAAAATCCTTATTTAATAGAACAAGGATTCACTAAATTTGATACATTAAATAGATTATACATCTTTTTTTGTTAAAGTGTGTTGATTCCATCTCAAGTGTTTTCAAATGGATGCCTTTGTGGCCCAGGAAATCGCCTTTTGGAACTTACGGCCTGCACAAGCAAAGTCAAATGTAGTATTACACACTCGTGTAGAGAAAGTAATCATTAAATTAGTGGTTATGCACTCACAAGTTTGTTGTAGGTAGACAGAATTATCAAAAACCCAGATGCTTATAAAAGTTTGCACTATTTAGAATTTCTTCCTTAGGAATCAAAGCAGTTGCTTTCTGGAACTGCATTTTTTTCAGAACTGCTCAAAGCACCTCACCTAGATGAGTGTTTTTTAAAAATATATATAAAGAGTCTACCATGAGACTTCAAACATCACATATTTCACCTTTTACGGGCTTTCTATCATGCATCCCTTCCTTTAAAGTCCTTCAGAATAAAATAAAAATAAACTCTCACATTCCATTAGAAAAAAAGGGAAACATTCATGGTCTGAAAATTTTCTGCATTCCCCCCAAATCTTGGTACTATGTGCAATTTCTTCATATACAAATTTTGAGGAAACCCCTGATCATCTATCATTGGATATTCAGCTAATGGACATGCCATAGAAAGTTGACATTAATTGTAGTGAATAGATTAAAATCTATTCCATAAAATAAAAATGTTCTATGACTTCAATTTAAATACATATCTGAAAAGCTAAGAGGAGGTTTTCTGTTTGTTTTTTAAAAGTGCTAATTATTACAAGTATCTTCAATACATGATGTCCAATTCTTTGTAAAACTAAACCATGCTTTAGGCACACTGCTTGATGAGTTTCTAAGAAGCAGAGGAAAAAAAATATCACTTTTCAATTAATCCAGCTTCCTTAATTTTACTGAAGAAGAATTTCTCCAGGATATTGGCACATTTGTAGTATTCACTCTCGGGGGGGTTGTACTCTTTGCAATTGGTAAAGACGCGCTGTAAGTCTGCCATGAATAATTTCTTAGACACGTAGTACCTATTCTTGAGGCGTTCGCTCATGGTTTTCAGATCTGCACAGGAAAAAAAAATATTAGCCATCTTTGACTCCTTTTAAACCAACCAGCTGACAAAAGTGAGACGGGGAAAGAAATCTATGTCATCAGTTTGATCACATTTTCACCATCCCAATGTCTTTCTTTAAGAGAAATTCATATGATCAAGGAAAACAGTTCTTGAGCCTTATGTTCTTCCTTTTGTGAGGGTATCCTGTGCAAAATCACAGTGTTTTAACATTGAAGGGACCATTATTAGTCATCTGGCCCAATCCCCTCTTCAGCACGAGGAAGCTAAGTAGATTAGCAGCAATAAGCACGATGAACTAAGTACTGTTAGCTCTTCATTCAGAATTATACAGAAGAGGCTTTGTCTATACATGGAGCACAGCAGGTGGAACATTTGTATCGAATCATTTCATTACTTAAATCAGAACAATCAGACTGAGTTTGTTTCTCTAAATTCACAGTTGTTCTGGTGCCGTAGAGATAGAACTAAAATGGAGAAACAGATCATAAATACATCTGCAAAGATACCAGTGACCTTGCATGTAAAATGATTCCAGTGAATTTAGTTTCATGCTCCATCAATGAAATAAGAATGACAAACTTTACTTAATAATCTATTTTCTAAAGCAAGTAAGCCTTGCGAGACAATTGTCAAAAAGAATATTTTCCCAATATATCTACTTGCTTTAAATTATTTTACAAAGGAAAACAGTGCTTCATCTAAACTTGTAAGAATATAATGAGGCTTCTTTAATCTCCACTCTCAGAACCAATTTAAAGAATTCCACGAAGATTAGAAGATGCTAACATTTGTCTACTTATAGGTCCCTAGTTGTCTCTAAGTCTGGTTCTATCATTAAAAATTATATCAACTAGGGCCTCCCTGGTGGCCCAGTGGTTGAGAGTCCACCTGCCGATGCAGGGGACACGGGTTCGTGCCCCGGTCCGGGAAGATCCCACATGCCGCGGAGCGGCTGGGCCCGTGGGCCATGGCCGCTGAGCCTGCGCGTCCGGAGCCTGTGCTCCGCAACGGGAGAGGCCACAACAGTGAGAGGCCCGCATACCAAAAAAAAAAAAAAAAAAAAAAAAAATATCAACTATTAAATTGGATTAGCAGATACTTACTACTATATATAAAATAAACAACAAGGTCCTATTGTATAGCACAGGGAACTGTAATAAACCAAAATGGAAAAGAATATGAAAAAAATTATATAAACTCTGCATGAAAAAATAAGTCAAAATCACTAAAGAAATACTTCTGACTACCAACAACCCAAATTCCCACTATATTATCAAATTTTCCAGAGGGAGAGAAACTGACAACCAAATACACTGAGATTATCATTTAATAAGATAAATAAACTTATGTGCAACATCCCAAAATGGGGAGAAATTCATTTGCAGCAAAATCCTAAATCTACCACAAAACTCCAAAGGAAAAATAGGAAATATCTGCTTTCACCTATTTCCTTTGACTAAAGCCTTTTTTTTTTTTTTTTAAATAAAGCCTATCTTGGTTCGAAGTATGTCATCACATCTGTGAATTCAACTTTCCATTTTCTTTCTTCTCTAACTGAAACAGTTTGGAGGGAGAGAAAAACTGAAAAGTATTAAGCTACACAAAGGCTTGACAAATAGCCCAGTAAACGTGTCACCTGAGTGTAACTGAACAGCTGAAGAGGTGCTCTCATTGAATAAAGAAAGAGCAGTGGAACCAGCCTCTCTGGGTAAAACTGGATGCTTACCCTCCTCCCACCTAAATGCCCACCACTTAGGATATGCTGCCTGATACCATGTTTACGATGTTTAGAAGGAAGAGACGTGTGACCAAAGGAGAACAAAAAAAAAAAATGTAAACGGGGAAAAAGAATGAAACTTGACACAAAGACGTTTACGCAAAAGCTCTCCCCACTAGTTTTTGGAAGGCGGGAGGAAAGGAGCGATGGGGAGAGCCTCAAATACAGCAGAAACAAATCATGAAAGGGTTTGGAGCTTTCTGAATAATTACAACCAACTCTGCATGTTTCCTTTCTCTATTTCCTTTCCACTCTAAAGTTATAGATAACAGCTTCCTTCCTCTGGCCTTCTTAGAAGCTTTTGGTTGACCAAATGGCCTGGGTTACAAAAGAAGGTGACTGAACACTAGTGAAAACAAACATGGAGACATCACTAAATTACTCATGAAATCCCCAAAAGTTGCGAATTCTGGGTAAATAGGAAAGCCCTGCCTACCTGCCTAGCTACCCATGTGTGGGAAGCTTGGGCCACTCCTCAGACGCTGTACTGAATGCCATTTCCTTAATGAAACAGGTTGGATCTCATCCATATGGAAGAAAAGAGGTTTTTTTAGGGCATGGGGGTGGGGGGGAAGAGAAGAAATGTTTTTTGAAAAAGCCATGAAGGCAATGGCAGAAAAAGTGAAATTACCGATTGTCAGTCTTGTCCTCAAAGACATGACCATCTTAGGGGCAAGGGCATCCCAAGAAAACAAAGCATGGCTCCAACCAAAGAGCACCATCTACTGTTTTCATTAACGCAGCTTACGCACACCTCAGCCCACCACTGGCCTTGCTCAGTGGGGTCAATTGTCCCCTCACGAGCATTCAGCTGTACGCACAAGTGGCATCCAGCTGGCGAGGTTCCCACCCTCCTCTGGCTGGACCAAGCAGAAAGCTTCCAGAGGGCAGGCTGGGAGTCGGCTATGACAGACAGGACCCACTGGACCTGCCACCGCAGGGCTTCAGAGTGCACACGGACAGGGCCGAAAACTGTTCTCCCCAGGCTCACGCAACCTCTCTTGAGCATTTCACAAAAGAACTTGAGGCAGCCCAGGTGACGAGGATGCCAAGGTCAGGTAAGTTTGGAAATGGACTTAAAGGGTTTTAGCATATTTTTCACATCCTGGGAAATACTGATTCCCAAGTCAGCCTTCCATTCAGAATTCTACACTCCGTCAACCCTTACTCTGATTTTCATGTACTGAAATACACAGAAGCGAGGCAGATAGAAAAGGGAAAGAAAAGCGTACGGATGTGTGTCCACTTTAAGGACCAGAGACTACTGAAATCATTACCACCACTGTGTAGAACATTCGTGTGATAATGCCACAGAAAAATCTACAAATAACTCTGTTATCGGGGAGCTAATGGATCCCTTTCACTCTTCCTTTCACATCTTAATACCTTCTTAGCACCAGGAAGAAAAGGGACAGAAGATACAGGCCCTCTCCAGAAAAATGGCCACACAGCTGATTGGAAAAAAAAAAAAAAAATTCAGCTCGTGGTCTGTCATCTGCATAATGCCAAATTAGTTTAATTTGGGGATTCTCAATTGACTCAATTAATCATTCCTTTTAGCCTGGTGCAGACACAGCAGCAAATTCCACAATTCTACATTTCTAAAGGCATTTCTTTTGTTTGTTTGGGGACGCGGGACCAAGCTTAAAATCGGAGTATAATTAGTGACACTCAGTCTCCTTCAAGAGCGTGGAAAATCAAGAGCTGCATTAATGATTATTTCTCCATCTAAGAGTACAGCAGTCAAGCGGCTTGATCTAGCTTCGTCTGTTTACCTTCAAAAAATTCTCAGACTCTCCAAGCATATCAAGAGGACAAGCTGATGTTTTTCCATTTGCAACCAAACTGAATATAGTCAAGGTTATGTCCACACAGCTGACTCTCATCTCCAGTGCTGTCTGCAGCTCGCATTGATGGTGTGGGCGCTACAGGGCAGCAGCGGGAGCCTAATGAACACGGCCATCCCCTCCCCTTTACCCTCCTGCTCTGATTCCACCGGCCCTCCACCCTACAACAGAAGAGTGCACATCAACCTCGGCACCCCTTTGTCCCCCACACCGCCATCCAGAGAGTTTTAAATCTATACTTAGAAAATGTTAATGGCATTACCCATGGGGAACCTTATAACTTCATAATATCCCGGAGCTTCTGTTCTCTTCACGGGTTCCATGAAGGGCCAAGCGCTTTGATGGCTCTTGGGTAAAGAAAAAAGTAAGGTATCTAATATGGAAATGCCATGTGGGAAATCATTTCAAAATATTTGCATGAGGTGAAGGAAAACAAAACACCCACCTTCACCTGCTGGAGGATGCTCTTGAGGGTGCTATAAAGCTGGTCGGGGTCTTTGGGCTCTTTACTTGAAAGGAAAAGAATAAACAAGAAGGAACAATGATTAGTTTTCTCTTCTCTTGCCAAGTGATTCCAGCTCATTTTTACAGAAACTTAAAATTAGAAGCATTCCAGAATTTTTTATGAAAACTGAAACCTAACAAGTGTTGTGATGGTGACTGTTTTCTCTAAGTTTCTGGGAGGGGAAAAAGAACACTTGCATTAATATCCTCTGGCCCATCACACTTACCTCTTCTCTTTTCCACTCGGTTTCCAGCCTGTCTCTCCTATATATCAACAAAATTAAACACTGAATGAGAACTGCTTTTGGTCAAGAGAATAACATATTTAATAGTTATCAAAAATACAATAAATTATAGCCACGACTCAATAAATGTCTGTATCTGAAGAGTCTGAACTTAACTACAATTCTTTACTTCCTCATACACCTAACAATACAAAACATTTCTAAGACTGACATTGCTCTGTCTGTTAGTACTTTTTAAAGCAGGAACTTCAACCTTTCAGAGGAAAGCATAAAAAACAAATATGTCTGGTACTGTGGGTGTGTATTTTTTTAAAACCCTAAGTCACGGTTTTTGCTAATCACCCTGTGAAAGAGTTAAGCTGTTGTTTTAGGTTGGAACAAACTCTGTCCTGGTCTCTAGTTTATTTGGGGCAGACCCTGCTTGTAATGCAAGATGGTTTACTGTAGCAGAAAGAAGACACAGCCTGGAGTCCAATCGACCAGGACTGATTTCTTGTTCTCTCCTTAAAAGCTAACGTACCCGAGATAAGTTAGTCAACCTTTGCCTCTGTTTATCAACCTATAAAACAGAACTCCAAAAGTGAGCTGATGTGATTCCTTTTGAGATTAGTTGATATATGTAAAAACACACAAAACAAACAAACAAACAAACAGAAGAATGCCTGGCACATGTAGGCATCCAGTGACAGGGGAGCTACTAATAAGGATAATACACGGAAGCAAAATTTCCAGGTCTGACAAGGAAATTAAGATCTGCTGTAGGGTATACTCTGTAATGAAGAAATATATCTTGCCCATATAATGTCTTATTTTCTCTGGAGAATTTTAGTTTGTTTGCTTTGGTTTTGTTTATATTAAATCTTCAATATACTGGATGATCCTGGATTTGAACCGAATGAAAGTACCGATATTCATAGCTTTTGATCTACAAAAAAACAGCTGTTTTAACCCAATACAACTCACCTCTAATATACTCACAGAGAAGAACCCTTGGGAAAACTACTCTAAAATAGGGAACTTGAAACAAAGTATATGCTTTGCAATCATCTTGTTTAGAGGTTTGTGGAAACTAATTCAGCCCAAGCACAGTTCTATGCAGGCTGCACCCAGGAGGGCAGTGAGGCAGGGTACCAACAGCAAGATGTCTCGAGGAGGCCAGGATGGGGCTGCTACTATTCCTGATATTCACTGGCTATGCGCTGTTTAAGGTTAAAGGGCTTAACCATCCTGAGACGCAACCTTCCCCTCTGAGTAGAATTCTCTGCCATCAAGGTCACATATGGGGAGTGTCCAGCACGGTGCCACAAATAACAGGCTCTCATAAACGATGGACATTAACAGCTACAACAAGAGGTCAACTAAGTTCTCTTCCAGTTTGTTTGCACTGGGAAACAGAGAAAAGATGTAAAAGGAAAGCATTTGCTCCCTTCTTAAAGACTACAATAACACAAATGGAGACAGACAGGGGAAGAAGCTTTCCAAATCACTGCATTCTGGTATAATTGTTTCCAACACTGTCATGGCATTACCAAAAGGTTTTGCTTTTAGAAGAAGATCTATACATACGAATTCCAGGAATGCTTTCTATCGGGATCTGCCGGACTCCATCTTTAAAACAGGAAAGTCCTGGGTAGACTTTCCGAATCTGGGCTTGTTTTCTTTCTATCAGCTTTTTAATGATCTGTAAAGCACAAGAAGAAAATGTGTTTAGTGACAGAAGTCTGTGGCTACAGTTTAAGTCAGTCTATGGAGTCATTTTCCTAACAAAATTAAGTCTTCAGGAAACAAAAGGGTGAATGCTATTAAACAGTAAGACATGAAAGCATTCTATTATACCATGCCTTTAATGTCATTCACCCAGCCGCCTTTGAATACTTGTTCCCTTCCATTGAAAAGAAGCCAATACTGAGAGAACACACTGCCCCAAGGGCCCACTGTCCTCTTTAGCATAAGCGCCAAATGTTTTGCCCCCTCCCCTGGGAGCCTCAGCCGCAGCAGCCCAGGCAACGTCAGAACCTCTTCACATCCCATGACCAGGAACTGTTCCCTTCTACTCGAGGGGCAGACAAACTCACGAAGTCCCCAAAGCCTGGGAGGACGGCTTTCCTATTATTCACATTTTTCAAGGCTTGAGCCCCAACCTATGCTGTCTGCATCCAAAACGCAGCTCTAATGAGCAAAGGCAATACAACCAGGATGGGGGCCACCAGAACTGATTAGGGAATTTTGAGAGGTGTCCGTTTGTTTTATAAAATAATTCCTAATGCCCTGAGGTAACTATTTCCAGAGCAGTTTCCCTTTAAAAAAGGAAAGGAAAAAATAAAATAAAATAGCCCTCAAAAATCACCATCTTGAGATTAACCATATCATAACTGAATTTTGGGAAACACAAAACAGTAGCAGTCATTAATCGAATTCACAAAGGAAAACAAAAAAAATTCTAGTTCCTAACTGCTTGATCTCAGACATAAGGCTGGTAAATGCCATAGCATGAATGCATAATCTTAACAATTAAACACAGGACTTCATAAAATGAATGGGACTCTGGCAAAATATATTCCTGCTAAATCTACTCAGGGCTGTCCAATAGAAATATCATGTCAACCACTCATGTAATTTAAAATCTTCCAGTAACTCCTTTAAAAAAAAGAAAAAAAAAAGTAAAAAGAAACAGGTGTAATTTTAACAATATATTTTTATTTAATCCAATATATCTAAAATATTATCATTGCAGCATATGCTCAAGAGAAAAAAATTATGAGATATTTTACATGTTTTTATTCACACTAGGTCTTCAAAATCAGAGTGTATTTTACACTTACGGCACATCTCAGTTTTGACTGGCCATGTGGCAAGCACCCAATAGCCACGTGTGGCCAGTGGCTACCACCTGGGACAGAGCATATCTAAAACAATGCTCTGCATTTATTTGTAAGTCCAAGTCTTTTTAAAAAAGAATCCCTGGAAACGACCTAAATGTCCATTGACAGATGAATGGATAAAGAAAATGTGGTACATACATACAATGGAATATTACTCAGCCATAAAAAAGCATAAAATAATGCCATTTGCATCAACATGGATGGACCTAGAGATTACACTAAGTGAAGTAAGTCAGACAGAGAAAGACAAATATATGATATTGCTTATATGTGGAATCTTAAAAAATGATACAAATGAACTTATTTGCAAAACAGAAACAGACTCACAGACTTAGAAAAAAAACTGATGGTTACCAAAGGGGAAGGGGGGGAGTGATAAACTAGGAGTTTGGGGTTAACATATACACACTACTATATATAAAATAGATAAACAGCAAGGTCCTATTGCATAGCACAGGGAACTATACTTAATATTCTACAATTACCTATAATGGAAAAGAATCTAAAAAAGAACAGATGTGTATAACTCACTTTGCTGTACACCTGAAACCAACACAACATTGTAAACCAACTACATTTCAGTAAAAAAGTTTTTTAAAGAAAGAATCCCAATGACAATTTCTTATATGAAGGCCTTCAGAAAATATAATTTTGAAAGTTTTTTCTCTTCACCAAGGATGCCCTCAAACGTGACAGCCTAGCAGGTGGCTTCCATACCCTCAGGTAGCACCCTGAGGTGACTGGTAATGGAGGTGGGGTGCGGGGGGCTTTGCAACCTCTCTGCGCCTCTGAGGATCACTTTGGAGAAAGAAGACATTTCACTTCCGTTCCAGTCTCTTATCTTCACCTCCCTAGAAAATGTCTTCACTTCATCACCATGTTGTCATCTTTCTCTACTCAAATCCGTCTCTCATTCCACTGCTGTTGGTGTTAGTCTTCCCAAACAGAAAATTGGGGGCAACTCCCCCATCTTTAATATTTCACCAAGTTTTAACATGCCTTCCTACAAAGATCCCATTGCTTTTCCTCACTCTTACTTTGGCCCCTCCAAGCCCAGTCTCACGTAGCCTCACATGTGAACGGAGGTTTAAGAATTACCCCCACTTCCCAGCCCCCCCAGACACACCCACGCTCAGTCCTGCCTGCTCACAGCCTGTTCACACTTTCTCAAGTAGTGGCCTTCATCACCCACACGCCTATGGTCTCAGGTGTGCAGATACCCATGAATCCACTTATGTTGGACTCTGAATCTCTGCTCATGCTTGATTCCCTTCCAGGCCACCCCGTTCTAGACACGTGTCCCATGACGCCACCTCCGAAGATGCGAGATGATGCTAGGGCCGCTGCATCCCACCCTGCCTTGGAGTCCTCACTCCCCACAGCACTCAGCTCCCACCCGCCTCTCCACCTGTGCAAATGCACTGGTTCTCTCTCCACCCCCACTAACCACAACCACAAGTGACTGCTCTGTATGCTTCCACGGCGGGGAAGACCCTCCATCTCCCTACAATTTGTTCCTTCCCACTATTCGCCCCTACCTTCCCCAAGGGGGTTTCCAGAGCTGGAATAAATGATACTTGTAAAAATCACTTGAATTCTGTGGAAGAAGATATTACGTGAATCCAAATACCTTCTTAGGGCGACCTCCGATCTCTCATGCATTCAGTGGTGCGCCTGTTAGGGAAGGCTGGAGGCAGAGAGGGAGGTGGCGGGGGAGGAATCCAAGGGGAGAGAAAGGGGAAGGGGATGGGGCGCTGTCTTCTCAAAAGCTGAGGCTTTGCTGCCATCTAAAATAGCTCTGCACAACGGGCTGCGAATTCAGACCTGCTCATTAAGCCCAGAGGAAAACAGGGAGAGGAGCCTGCTGTGCTTGTATTAACTCTCCAAGCACCCTATGTGGAATTCTGTCTTAGGCTGACGTCTCTGACCAAGAAACAACAGAGGTTGTTTTTATTTTCTAACTTAATAAAAGCCTTTTGCTCACTTCCACGGGAAGCATAAGAACAACTCTGAGCTACTTTAAGTAAAAGGAAAATACTTACTGAGCACCTACTATACACCAGACACTGCGTAAGGAGCTTTACATATGTTATGTCAGTGACATCTGACAAGTAACTAAGAACTGGGATCAGGGAAGTAAGCAGAAACCAGAAAACAAAGACAGGTTTAAGGCAGAGGTCTTTTTTGTTACTCGCTAGAGAAAAGTACACTCGAATGAATAACTGAAGTATCAAGTGGGACTGATGTGGGGTGACCCAGGTGCAAATTCCCAGTTTTTGAACTCCAAGAACTAGGGGGACCAAGGGGATGATCCTGGGCTTAACACATAAAGTTCACTCATTTAATAAACGGCTTCTGTTACACTCCCCTAATTATGATCTCTGTATGTTTCTTTTCCCTTAGAGAAATATAAAAATTACTATGTAGTCAAATCCATCAACGTTTCCCTTTACTGCTTCTCTTTTAGTTCATATGCATAAAAGACTTCATCCCAGCATTAGATACCAAATCACTTGGTACTTCCCTTGGCAGTCCAGTAGTGAAGATTCTGCGCTTCTACTGCAGGGGGCGTGGGTTCGATCCCTGGTCGGGGAACTAAGATCCCGCATGCCATGCAGTGCGGCCAAAAAAAAGAGTCCTCTCCAGATAACAAATCACTTACTATCTGGAAGTATAAGCCTTCAGAACTTGCAATGCCGAAGGAGAGGTGAATACAAACTAAGATAAATATGGAAGGTAATGACTAACTGAAATTCAAATGAGTGGATCAAACTAGTGCTCAAGAAGTTCGAAGAGGAATGGAAAACAGGCGGAAGTGGTCCCATCTATGTGTGTGTGTGTGTGTGTGTGTGTGTACATGCATTGGGAGAGGAAGTGCGTAAAGGATGAAGATACCAAGCAAGAGGGTTAAAGCATCAGTAACAGCCTTTGGAGACTAGTTTACAAAGGGAAAGAAAGAGGTGGGTTTGAGAAGGATGCATGAGGCCAGCATGTAAGAGGCCTTGAAGGTGAAATTAAGATTTACTATCATATTTTACAAGTTTTGTATTTTACACCAATTTAACAGGTACTGACCCCCTTAGAAGTGGTGATTTAGAGAGAAGATAAAGGATACCTTCAAAGAAGAAATCTAGACAAAACAGAGCAAACCAAGGTTATGGTACCCAGCAGACCCACACCCACAGAGCCCAGTGATGCATACTTCACCCAAAAAGAGACTGGTCTGCGCAGACCAGTCGGGTTCCCCCGAGTCAGTCACGTACTTACCTCCTTCTGCTTCTTAATGATGACAGAAAATTCTGTGTATGGGATCTGTGGATTTAGCTCACATCCCATTAAAGTGGCTCCCTCATAATCCTTGATGTAGCCAACATATTTGGTTTTAGGGATTTTAATTTCTTTGGAGAAACCCTGCAAAGTCAATAATTTCATTTATACAGAGGCCTGTGCATCAAACATCCTCTCTG
Organism: Neophocaena asiaeorientalis asiaeorientalis; assembly: GCF_003031525.2. NCBI lineage: Eukaryota > Metazoa > Chordata > Mammalia > Artiodactyla > Phocoenidae > Neophocaena > Neophocaena asiaeorientalis. The sequence goes on along the minus strand of NW_020172982.1, from coordinate 2,001,259 downwards.
AGTGCTAACTATGTGCTAGGCCTGTCTTGGTGCCCAGCACAGGTCCAAGCTCTCATCCTATTATCCTGGGGAGAATTAACATGAAACCCTTCCAAGAAGTTCAGAAACACCAAAAATCAACTGTGCAAATAGGAAGCAATTCAACATAAAAAATAAACCTAGTAAAACACAAGTAATATTAAAAAGTCTTTAACAAAAATGGCTACTAAGAAAAAATAAGGTTTAATTTTGCATTAAACTGTACAATTTCTCCCAAAGTAGACAGGGGGTCTCTAGGATGCTCCACAAATCAATAGCTAACATTGATCTAAATTCTGAAAGCAAAATTTGTCCAAAACTATAGCAATAAGAACCTTGATGTTGAGGAAATGAAACACCTACTTGACAGGCAAAAACATTCCAGACGGGCTTCCCTGGTGGCACAGTGGTTAAGAATCTGCCTGCCAATGCAAGGGACACGGGTTCGAGCCCTGGTCCAGGAAGATCCCACATGCCACGGAGCAACTAAGCCCGTGCGCCACAACTACTGAGCCTGCGCTCTAGAGCTCGCGAGCCACAACTACTGAGCCCATGTGACTAGAGCCCGTGCTCCGCAACAAGAAAAGCCACCGCAATGAGAAGCCTGCGTACCGCAACGAAGAGCAGCTCGGCTCCCCGCAGCTAGAAAAAGCCCACGCGCAGCAACGAAGACCCAACGTAGCCAAAAATAAAATAAAATTTATTAAAAAACAGAAAAACTTCCAGACCATCACGACAGTGGTTGTTTCAGTGATATTAACGCTTTGCAGTATATTCATTTACATACTTTAAGCTGTAATAATATAGTTATACAGGGCATATAGTCATATATCTTTTTTTTTTTTTTTTTTGCGGTACGCGGGCCTCTCACTGCTGTGGCCTCTCCCGTTGTGGAGCACAGGCTCCGGACGCACAGGCTCAGCAGCCATGGCTCACGGGCCCAGCCACTCCGCGGCACGTGGGATCTTCCCGGACCGGGGCACGAACCCATGTCCCCTGCATCGGCAGGTGGACTCTCAACCACTGCGCCACCAGGGAAGCCCTAGTCATATATCTTTAACGACTTTCTTTATGGTGCCTATTTCAAATTTTTGCAGAAAATTACTTGGACTTTAAATTTCTTGCCTCCTCTTTTAGCAAAAACTTATTTTCCAAGCAATTATTGACATCAGCCTCAAAGAGGACCACAGACAAGTCATTTAAGAAGCATGCCTGAGATTTCATCTCTACAATGTCATTACTGCCGAGGAAAGCTGACACTCAAGCCCCCAGTAAAACAAACCCACTGAGTTCTCTCTAGTGAGTTTTATTACGAAAGTCACAAAGGCACCCTAAAGAATGAGAAGAAAATAAATAGGAGATTACTTATCTGACATCAGAGGAGTGAAAGCTTTCTAGTCATATAAGGACTTATATTTTAAAAAGAGGTTAATAGATTTTCTGTAATAAAATCTTTAAAATTCTGTACATTAAAAAAAAATCCATAAGCAATGTGGAAAAACAAATGACAAATGGGAGAAAAATCATAAAATAAAAGGTTACTATCTTTATATATCTGAGTTCTCATAGATCAATATAAAAATAAATATTTTAATAGAAGAAGAGGCAAAATGCAATGAATTGGCAATTCAAAAAAAGAAGAAATACAAAGGGTCAATGAATAAGGAAAAACAAGTCAAACTTCACAATAATCAAATAAATGCAAACATGCACAATTTGTCACCTAGGAAAGGGGTAAAAAAAAATTTTTTTTTCAATTATGAACTTGTTTCCTGAGCTCCCTTATACATTGCTGACAAGAGGAGAAATTATTTGGCAGTGCATAACAAAACCTTAAATACTTCTGGAAGCGCACATTCACACATGGACACTTAACTTAAAAACATACCTAAATGTCCCCCAAATGTGGTATTGGTTTAATAAATTATTCTCCGCTTATACAACAAAATTTCAGAGAAGCATCAAAAATCATATTTGAAAAATGAGACTATATTAAGTTAAAAACGTTAAATGATTAAATTACATGCAATAATGAGCCAATTTTTGTGTTTATATACAGACAAACACACACAGAGAAGAAATATTAGAAGGGTATCTGTCAAAACGTTAACAGTAAATTTCTCTGGGTGGTAGAATTACATGCAATTTTTCTTCTTTTCTTTGTGCATCATTTCATTTTCCAAAATTTCTACAGTAACTACACATTACTTTTGTCATCAGAAAAGTAAATGGAAAATGTTTAGGAATTTAGAATTACAAAGCACTATTTAAAAATATGTAGCAAAGTATAATCCTCAGAGTGCTGAGATGGAAGCTTCTGACAGAAAGAACTAAGATGCAGCCAAGCTCCCAGCTGCCTGTGGAGCTGCCTGGTGCTGTTGGACCAGGATTGTCTGCAACCCTTTGTAAACCTCAGAATTTCCTCTCTGCTGTCATAAATGAAGGTCTTCCAGAGACTGAATCTATTTCTCTCATTCATGGAGAACTCTAGTCCCCCAGCAATGGGAATTTCTCCTTAGCCTGGGGATAGCACATTATAGATGACGTTCATTCATTCACTCAACAAACATTTATTTAGTACTTACAATGTGTTGGTCATACCCTCTAGTCCAGACTGAAGCTTACCTCTGGCTTAAGGCTTGCAAAATAAATGGATGCCCCTCTTATAAACAGAAAACAGTGGGGGGGCAGAGGGAGGGTACTTATTTGCATGAAAGCTACCTGAGTGCATATTAAGAAAAGGAACGACAGAACAGGGTTGCATGTGAAAAAACCCACCTGCTTCTTGAAATATCCAATTGCATATTCATCTGCATAGGTGAGAAAGTTCAGGATGTCATGTTTTATGTGATATTCCTTCAAATGGTTCATCAGGTGTGTTCCATAGCCCTGTGGGCAAGTCAGTATGCAGACAAATATATTAGGTTCTGGAGAAAAGAAAGTCCCATATTTTCACTGGGAAATACTGGCATATTTAGGAGTATGTATTGCCAGTATAACACCAACACCCTTCTTGCATTTCTGAACTTTGAAAATGAGCTGTAAAACCAAACAAATTCAAAATCCCTGAATGGAGATACAATCATATTTTGAAAATACAAGTTTCTGGCTCTTCGAAAAGAACACACCAAGGCTACAAGCTGCTGATTCAGTCCTAGAGATTACACATTGAATATTAATAAAGAGGTTTTTGGAATAAATACTGATTATGAATTTCTGCTTATGTTTAAAGTATTTGAGAACCTGAGATGAAAAGAGCAATGTAAATGAGAAGGGCTAATCTCTACTAGAATATTAACTAATCCAGGTGTTTCCTGCATACAACAAATCAGCAGTCCTTCCAAAGAACTGTATCATCACGTACATAGGGTTTCCAACTTGGTCTTATCAGACCTTTCCAAGCAAAGTCTGAGAAGCCCCGAACCTCTGAGTGAACCAGAAGACATTAGGAAGTAACTAAAAATAGTGAACAATGTTAAATAAATTAATGACTGAAATATGAAAAAAAAAAGTAAGTACCAGATTTTTTGGTGATGTACAATGCTTAAAGAAAAATCTATAAATTTAAAGGGATGGTTTTAGAATCTCATAAAAAGAAGATGAAGGTAAACCCAAGCATCCACATACAAATACCTTCACATCAATATTTTAGAATTTGGTGACACACTTTTCTAAAGAACTCAAACATGCTCATAGGTATGTTATCATGGAACTACAGGCCCACAGGGGAGAAGGATCTTTGGAAGTCATCTGGTCTAATTCTATCCCATGTGACACTAGAAGTCTCCTGCCATCTACCTTGGAAACGTGAGCTGCTAGAACACCTCCAGTTTAGGGTGCTCGCTCAGTCCTTAGACCAATTAATTTTCAGCCACTGTTATGGTTGGGAAGTTTTTCCTATGTTCACCTGAGAATCTGACCCCTTGTTCCTTCTACCTATTGACCTTAGTTCTACTCCTAGAATAACAAAGACTGGTCTCTGCTTTTAACAACTCTCCAAACCCTTGAAAATTATCCTCCCTCACACATGCCCATTCCTACCTCCCAGGTACTAAAGCCAAGCTTCAGTTGTTCTTCATATGGCATGATCGGAAGACCCTTTCTCAATCTAGTCACACTTTTCAGGGTTTTCTCCTGTATAACAGGGGTCTCCAACCTCTGGGCCGCGGACTGGTACCTGTCCGCGGCCTGTTAGGAACCAGGCCGCACGGCAGGAGGTGAGCGGCGGGCGAGAAAGCGAAGCTTCATCTGCCGCACCCCATCACTCGCATTACCGCCTGAACAGTCCCCCTACCCCTCCCACGGTCCGTGGAAAACTTGTCTTCCACGAAACTGGTCCCTGGTGCCAAAAAGGTTGGGGACCGCAGCTGTATAACAATACCCTTCTAAAGCATGGATCCCAAGACCAAGCATAATAATATTCAGGGGACAGTCTGCCCAGTACATAGGAGAAGCGTATTACCATCTCCCTATTCTGGAAATTATTCTTCCATTGATATTACCCACGGACATGTTAGCTTTTCCCAAACATGTCACAACACTGACACATTGTGAGTTTGAATAAAACTCGGATAAAAAGACGAATGAAATCTCTCTCTTCTTGAGAAGATAGTAAAATGGGGAAGATAGACATATAGAACTCATAATTACATATACAACTGGCTGTTTAATATGGTAGCCACTAGCCATGTGTAGCTTTTGAGCGATGAAAATGTGACAAGTCCAAATGAGACATACAAGCGTAAAATACACACCAGGGGAAAAAACTCTCATTAATTAATGACTTTTAAACGTATTACATGTTGAAATGGCAGTATTTTGGACTCACTAGGTTAAATAGAAAATCTCAAAATTAATTTCACCTGTTTCGTTTTACTTTTTTTTTAATATGACTAGTGGCGATTTTTAAATTACACATGTGGCTTGCATTTGAGGCTCACAGATGTATTTTCATTGCACAGCACTGGTACAGAGTGATGTATTTGTACCTATAATAGAGAAAAAGGCTATAAGATATTTAAGAGGGAGAAGGAAAAGAAGATGTGTAAGCTAAGCCTTAAAGAAGTTCTGTCAAGTGGTAAGACGGGCTGGAAATCTAAATGTAAGGAACAATAAACCTATACAAAAGTATTATAAAAAGATACAGGAAAGTGGGTTTATAACCTAGGGATATAGAAAGGCTTCCTAAAGAAAATATAAAATGCGAAAGCACAAAAGACTGATTATTAAGTAGATAGACTACTTCAAAGTTTAAAACTTCTTTTACAGATTTCATAAGCAATTTAAGATACCATAAACAAAATGACAAAATGGGATGGTATAGATATACAAGATATTATAAAAAATTAACATCAAGAATGCATAAATAATACCTTCGATAGGATCAATACAAAAAAAAGATAAATCATCAAAGGAACAAGCAATAAATATAACCAAGAAATTTTAAAAGAAAAGATGTTTGATCCCAATAGTAATCAGAGCACTCCATCACGAGATGCAATATTTCACTCTGCAATGTGCAAGTTTCTTTAAGGTTGACAGTACCCAGGGAAATGGTACTCTCCAGCACCACTGGTGAAAGTGTAAACTGGTAAACCCACTCAGAAGGGTGATCTAGAAGTAAGTTTTTAAATTGAGACTCTGGCCATAGCCATTCCTACAGTGATGCTATTTTTCAGTGTCTAGAAATCATTTCCAAACAGAGCACTGTTAGTGATAGAAAATAACTGGAAATAAACATGAATGTCTTCCAGAGGGAACAGTTACATAAATTATGGTCCATCTACATTAGGCAAATCTATATAAAAAGAATAAAATAGTTCCATATTAGCCCTGTCCAATAGGGATTTCTGCAATGATGGAGATATTCTTCATCTATGCTATCCAATATGGCAGCCATTAGTCACATGCAGCTACCGAGGACTTGAGTGACTAAGGAACTGAATTTTAAATTTTATTTAATTTTAATTGATCTAAATATAAATTTAAATAACCACGTTTATGTACTAAAGTTGAAAGATCCCTAAGATATAATGGAAAGGTTTTTTTTCAATCATGTACAGTATGAATTCTAGTTATGTAAACAACACACCACACCGACAGGTACATGTCCATGTACATAATATAGAGAAGCACCTAGAAGGATGCACAGCAGGCTGACAATGACTGGACAGCAGGGGGAAGGGGGGATGGGATTTTTGCTTTCTCTGAAAATGTATCTGTGCATGATGTATGTAATTAAATATAATTTTTAAAGAAAAGTGGGGGGGAAAAAACGGGAGAAAAGGGAAGGGTTGGCTACTGCATGTGCCTAAGAATAGTAATATCTAGGAATCAGTAAGAAATGTGTCCTCTGATGAAACTCACTTTAACCTAGAAGTGAGTTTAACCTAGATGTGGTTGATGGAAGAGAGTCAGGCTTTCACTGTATACACCATCTTGTAAGCAGCTAATAGAACTATACATTTTCTCCCCTTCACCCACAATCCAAGGATTTTACTCAAGCAGAAGAATAATGGTTCCTTTGTAAATAGCTTCTCAAAACCTGCATAAGGTATTCTTCATCAACAGCCACTAATCTGTCATTTCTCCAAAGAAATTTTCCAGATTCCAACTGCTTGTGAGTAGGGACTGTGCCTTTTAACTTGAATCCTCTCTGTGTATTTCCTTGGTTAAAGAGGCACTTACAGTGTTAAGCTATTATATGCAAATGTTTAGATTTTTCACCCCAGAACTATTTCCCTCCTTTGTATGCCTTTATTTTCAACTATCACCAAAAGGATTCCTTTCCAAATCCACCTGGTAACTTCAGTGTTTATTTAAATACTTACTATGGTAAATAAGTATTAGCCATGTAACTTTAAAGTTGCATATTATGTCAAACCCAAAGAGTTCTTAGATAAGCTATTCTAAAACCAGGTGAGGAGCTTTAAGTAAATTCTCAAATGTTATCTTGCATGTGTTTTGAGCAAGATAAATTCATATACAAATCTTATTTAAAGCATTCACAGGAATCTGTATATAAGCTTAGTCTCCAAAATGAGTGCGTGCAAATTTTAAAGTATCATTTAGCCAAGATTTTTAATATCTCAAATCAAAATTGTAAACCTCCACTTACGAACTTTGTTTTCACAAATAAGTGCTACCACAATTGACTCCCATCACATGCATCCAATTCTATCCAGTTTTGAAAGATTAATCTTCATTTTCTAAAACCAGTTAAATCATTTACAAAAGGTGGCTTTTCTTGTAGTTTTCCCTACTCAGTTTGTAATGTTTGGCCACCTTCCTTCAAGTCTTTAGAAAATTACATGGTTTGGGGGAAAAAATATACACTGCCCTTCTGGGAAGTAATAAGACAAAGCATCCAATTCATATTAAACAGCTTTAGTTTCCCTCTGGTATCCTAAACGTGTCCAAGGCAACCTTAACCAACCTTTCCAAACAAGCTGCTTGGTGTAGCTTTCTTTGCAAACAAAAATTAGGCAATCTTCTGAAATTATAAACCAAGGACATATTTTCCAGCTCCTCTCCCTATGAAAAGCCAAACCAAATTTTTCTTTTAAGTAAGCTCCTAAATTCTGGACACTTACTGTTTCTCACTTTGGCTAGGGGGAAATAAACCTGTGATAAGCACAGCAACAGTACCATCTAAAGACACAGAGTCAAAGTTCCTTGAAAAAGAGCCAGAGACCGGTTTCAGGCAAATGTGGGCCCTCACCTTCTCTGGTCAGAATGATGAATTTGATACTGATGAATTTTGTCTGTCCTTGGATGCTGAGCGCTGTGAGTCAAAGACAAAAGCCCCATTTGTGCTTTGTGAGAGGAAACCACAGCAGCTGTTAATTGGCACCGTGACCATTACACAGAGGAGAGCTGTTAATGAAGCCAAAAACACCCATGGCCCTGGTTTCAGCCGGCAGGCAGCTCATGATTCCTCCCAGAGATCCATTTTTGGTTTCTGTAACTGGCATTGCTTCATTGTAGCTGAAGAAGGCAACAATGTCCTTAGGCCCGCACTGTCCAAGCCCAGTGAGCACCTGAAACGTGGCTAGTCCAAACTGACACAGGTGTGAGTGCAGAATACGCTCTTCATTTCTGAGACTTAGTACAAATCAAAGAATGCAAAATGTCTCAATAATTCTTGGATGCTGAGTACCTGTCACAATGACAACACTTTGGATGTACTGAGTAAAATAAAATGTAATTTTTTTAGAATTATTTTTGCCTATTTTCTTTTTTTCTTTTAATGTAGCTACTAGAAAATTCAAAATCACATACATGGCTCACATTTGCCCATTGCATTATATATCACTGGACAACGTTGCCTTAGACCTGCCAATAATTTTTCTCAGCAGCCATCAAATCCTGAGCTACTTATCTTTGCACCAATTGCTGTATGTTTGCATGATTTTAGGGCTCCCGAAGTACCAAATGAATTATAGCCTGAAGACACATTTCTGGTTCCACTTTCACAAAAGCAGCAGAGGACGACACAACACAATCTAAATCTTTCTGACAACTGAGAATCTGATTTATTCCAGTCAGACTGCAATGCCAAGCACACTATCAATAAGACAGTCTGGCTCCTGGGGAGGAAGGGACCCATGCCAAGTACAATCGGGAAGGCAAATCAGCCACACATACATACACACACACACACACACACACACACACACACTCCAGAAAGACCCACATTCCAAACCTGCATGAATATTTCTGAAACTCAGTAATAAATTTATTCAAATGTCATGACTTCCCCGACAGAATTTCTTTAGTCCTTGTCCCCCATTAGGCATAAGGTCATAAGAAATCTTTCTGAGGTGTGAGCCACCTAAATCATCTCCCTAATCCACATCGCACCACACCCCTTCTGGTGGTGCACTGTCCCCAGGTGCGTGTAGACATGTCTGCACGTGGAAATGATCAGTAACACTGAGACGTGTTTTCAAACATCTCTTCACTTGCTGTAAACTTTACCTGAGTTGCACCAGGGGCTGTGTGGTGTCCCCAGACCCTGCGCTCAGGTCCAACAAAGCCCGGTAGAGCCTGACTGTGGAT